>NW_028258138.1:37299090-37602121 GCF_053883595.1 Heterocephalus glaber
TGCATGATTCCTCTGATTTATTCTAGTGCTCTCTCATAAAATTTAGAATGATGAGCCCCTTATTTTCTTCACCACACTTTGGAGACTTTTGTTGGTATTTTATTCTCCGTAACATTTTTTCTGGTTATTCACTCTCAGCAGTTAAAGCTGCATAGACAATGAATTCTTCTTCTAACTTTTATGATGTCATTCTGTGTTTTTGCAGTATTGTCTCTTTTCCTTTATGGTATTCGTAGGTAATGGAAGCAATTTTGTAAATATATATATTATATATATATATAATATGTATATTTATTAAGAGACTCTTTTTGAAAGTAGGAAGTTTAGTTGTGTAGTTTGTAGACAGTTGTAAAGACTTAGAGAAGTACAGAGAGGTACCCATTGCCTAATATGTGTCTTTAAATACAACTTTCTTGAATATATTTTTGTTAGGAAAGCATAAAATGCATTTATTAAAATAAGTTGATTTAAAGCTTTGTTTGCTACTTGGATGGTAATATTGAAAATATGTCTGAGCCAGCTCATTTGAATTAAATGTATGGTTGTGGTGACATAATGAATGACAAAATAGACATTAAGATATATGTAATTTCACATGAGCACGTAATTTAATACCTAACACAGCATCAATTTTTACTGTACAACATTTTAAATAATTGTTTAATTTTGGTTTGTCTCTTATCTTAGTTGCCATCTCAGTATTCCGCTAATCTTTAGATATTTCTCAGTTTGGGGAAAGTCTTGATTCCTCTATGAATTGTGAAAATTTGGATAGTCTGATTTTCTTTTTGTTTCAGTATTTTCAATATAACTTTTTAATTGGCAAATGGAATTAATTATAAAATTTTATTAGCCTAGGAAATGAGTTTTTAAAGAAAAATATATCCCACAAAACAACCATTCAAATTAATTATATGTTATACATGAGATCACAAATTTATTTTATGTAAAACTGAGCTTTCTAAGAAAATCTGAGTAAATGAGTAATGCATAGACTTTTATATAATGTAAATCAAATCTTGTGCGTCTAATGATAAATTGTTTATCCCAGAATGGTAGAGTATTTTAACATACAGTAAGAAGTAATGTAGGATGATATGTATGAATTTAATCCTCATTCCCAAAACAAAAAGAAGTCTCAAAGAAAGAGTGGTAACTATAAAAATCATGAGTGAAATATGTAGGTTTTATCATTCCACAAACTTTCCTTGACTTTGTGTTCAGATAAATAACATTCTCTATTTGTATATCACAAGACTTCCTATCAAATAATTTGAATCAAACTATTCAATTTTTAAAAATCTACTTTTATTAGTATAGCAACTTTTATTGATGCATTAACATTTGCAGGACCATCTGATGCATGATCAGTTCAGATATTAATTTTAAAATACTTCAGTTAGAATTTTACTGACACTTTTACTGATAGTTTTACTGATTGTAATAGTTTGTAGTGATTATACAATTCGGTTTAATGTAGATATTACACAGAAGTTCTTCCTCTGAAAATAGCTTACCAATATACATCTACAAACTTCTCAAGTCAAAAAATGTCTTCACTTCTATTTTGAAACAAAGAGAAAACCAACATGAATAATTTTTCAACATTATATTCAATTGAAAATAGTTAAAAGTTATTCATGCCTGATAAGAATTGGTGATTAAAACTACAAGAAATTCCCATATTTCCAAGCAGTAAATAAAGCATAAATGGAATCATTTTAGAAATCATTTTAGAAAATGTTGCAAAGAGATAAATATGGATTAGGGCTAAATATTATCAAATGAATGCTTACTATATTATTATATTAAAAAATATTCATTATTTAAACAAAGTGTCTCTTTATCATCTTTGATAAAAAATATATTTTTAAAATATATTAACTCTATATTATAGATATAATCTATTTATTTGTTCAAGAACATGCTTACATGCTTGCAGTTGTCCAGGTTCCAACCTATATTGTAGAAATAAATATCATTAATAAACATAGTAGCTGCTCTACATATTATTATAGGGAACAGACACTTTAATGAACTAATATATATTTATAATAAGAAATCCTTTATCAGAACAAATTTGACTTTAAATAAAACCTTAAAGCTTCACTACTCATCTGTATTAGTCAATTTCCCATCTTTGAGACAAAATAGCTGACACATAAAAGAAGAAATGATTATTTTGGTTGATGGTTTTAGAGGTTTCATTCCATGGTCATTCCATGGCTCCTAGGCAGGAACATCATGACAACAGGGCATGAAAGAGGAAAGCTACTCACCCCATGCCAACAAGGGAGTAAAGAGGGAAATCGGAGGAGTAGGAACAAGAATATACCCTTCCAGATCACACCCTCAGTGGCCCAACTTTTTCAAATGTCCTACCTCTGAGCAAGAGACTTCTAGTGTACATTTTATATCTAAACTATAACATTCCATCCCTTGACCCCAAAAGTTTCATGTCCATTTAATTATTCAAAATATATTTAATCTATCACTAAGAATGACCATGTCAGGGAGTATCACAATTCTCATCTTGAAACTATACTACAAAGCTACTGTGATAAAAACAGCATGGTACTGGCAAAGAAACAGACCTGAGTACCAGTCAAACAGATTAGAAAATCCCAAAACAACTCCAGACACACTCAGCCATCTCATCTTCAATAAAGGAGCCAAATTCCCTCACTGGAGGACAGATAGCCTCTTTAATAAATGGTGCTGGAAAAATTGGGTTTTGAGTTGCCAAAGATTAAAACCAGACCTATATTTCTCACCATACACTAAAGTAAAATGAAAATGGACTAATGATGTAACTATTAAAAGAGAAATGCTGAATCGGGTGGAACAGAGGTTAGGTAGAACTCTTGAAGACATTTGGCATAGAAAAAGATCTTATGAACAAAACTTCAGTTGCCCATGAACTAGCACAAACAATCAACAAGTTGGATCTCTTCTTATTACAAAGCTTGTGCACAGCAAGAGAAACCACCAGCAGTGTGAAGGGATAATGCACAATGTGGGAAAAAATCTTCATCTGCTGTTCCTCAAACAAAGGTCTACTATTTTGAATCTAAAAGGAATTTAAAATGATCAGACCTCCCAAATTTAAAGACCCAATCCAAAAATGGGCATCTGAAATCAACAGACATTTCTCACACAAAGAAGTAGTAATAGCAAATAAACATATGAAAGCGTTCAACATAGCTGGTCATTGGAGAGATGCAAATGAAAACAATGCGGAGATACCAGCTCACTGGAGAAAGAATGACTGCTATCATGAAATCAACCAATAACAAATGCTGGCAGGGCTGTGGGGAAAGAGGTACTCTGCTCCACTGCTGGTGGGAGTGTAGACTGGTGCAAGCACTGTGGAAATCAGTATGGAGATACCTCAAAGAACTAGGACTGGAAGTCCCATTTGACACAGCTATTCCCCTGCTGGATATCTTCCCAAAAGAATTAAAAGAATCATACCACAGTGATATATGTTCACCCATGTTCATAGCAGCACAATTTATAATAGCTAAAACTTCAAAGCAGCCCAATTGCCCTTCAACTGGAGACTGGGTAAAGAAAATGTGTGTGGTTTTTTTTTATAAATTGGCGCACTACTCAGCCATAAAAAATGAGAAATTATAGACATTTATAGCTAAATGGATGCACATTGAGGTGATACTCTTAAGTGAAATAAACAGGACGCACATGTGTAAACACTGAATACTTTCTCTAGTGTGATAAACTGAAAGTATAACTAAGGACTAAAAAGTACAATAGGTAATGAGAAATAGGAAGAAAAGGGGCAAAGGGGAAAGGGAAGTGAGAGGGGTAGGGGAAAGGAAAGAAGGGAATGGAATTAATATGAGAAAATGAAAAAATGGAAACAAAGTCTTTTTAAATAGGGAGGGATGGAGGGGTTGAAGGGAGGGCAGGGGAAGGGGGAAAAATAAGAACCAAGAGAGATTATGTAAAGGTGCAAATTTCAAATGATGAATGTCATTATAATGTATACCTAAATATACCAATAAAATAATATTAAAAAAGAGCCAGTATTTAAAATGGATTTGAACTGGGACTACATAAGAAAATATTCAATGAAGGAAACTGCTATATGCAATTAAATATTGTATCTTTGGAACACAGCAGATCTGATTTTGTTGAAGCATATATTTTGGAATCAGCCAAAATACAAAATATATTTTAAATTAATAAAAACTATCTATATGAGTTTTCTGTACAACTTGATCAAAATAGAACCTTATGAAAACCTGGACTGGTAACAATGCACAAGCTAGACTGGAATCATGAGCAATACTGGAATCAGAAAAGTATTCCCAAATTCCAAATAAAATAAATATATGAAATTTTTAAAAAGTAATAAGACTGGAGAAGGATTGATATATGACAATTTGTAGGACATATTTCTGAGGATTTTGGTGAATATTTGGACTATATTTCAAGATCATGAATTTAAAACTAAGCACTTTCTTATATATTTCCATGGTTTCAATATCTAAACAATTAATCCAAAGATGAACACCCTGGGTACTATTGATATTATGGGCTGAGTGCCAATAATATCTCTGAATTTATAATAATCAAGATTTCCATGTATTATACTAAGTGTCACATTCAAGAATAGATGTTCCCCCATTGAAAATCTTTGCTATAAATTAACCATTTTTGTTTTTTTCAATTAAAAATCATAATTGTTAACTGTTCTTTGTCAAAATAATGATTCATAAAAGTCACTCTCAAAAGTTTAGTTGCTTATTAACAGTAAGTTTATTTTTTTTTTCCACAGAGTTCTTGGTGTCTGACTCCATTTAGGTATCTTGTATGAGATTGGCTTGATCTAGCTAGATTGCTCTTGGGTTCAATTTAGTTTTATGTATGTTTGTATGTCTCATATTGGGATCTTGGTTAAAAGGATACTGACAAAATGTGATTTGCTCTTCTCATAATGATATCAGAAGCTCAAAAAGAGAGCCCAAATGGGTATTCACATTTAAATTTCCACTTCTATTGACTGCTTTAACATGCATTTGGCAAGAATTAAGTAAAAAAATCTAAGGCAAAAGAAAAGAGCAGGGAGATCATTTGGTTGCCTTAGCAAGAGTGTGGAATAAAAATCTGAACCAACAATTCAATCAACAATATGTGAAACTTAATCAAATGAGATTGGCCTGGTTTGTATATTTGGACCAGTTAATTAATTTACCCTATAATGTTTCATATTTTTTTTGAGAGCTGTGTATTCCTAACCAATACATGATATGTAAGTATTTAAAGAATGAATAGAGGGCTGGGGGATTTAGCTCAGCGGTTTCACCGCCTGCTGTGCAAGCGCAAGGACCTGAGTTCAATCCTTGGTACCAAAGAAAAAAAAAAGAAAAAGAATGAATAGAGGAATAAGACAGTTATCATTATTTGAAAATTTATGTTTTCAAATTATACATGACATTTTAATAGATGGAGTAAATATAACTAATATTTAGGTTTCATTATATTAATAAAATATCAAATAGTAATAAATAAAAATTCACAAAATGAGGACAGTTTATAATTTGGAGAGAGTTATGTTGCACAAGAAATATTCAAATCACATTTATTGCAACTTGGCATTATATTTAGTCTAGGAATTGTCTTTTTAGAACACTTGCTTTCGTGATTTTGACTTGCTTTAAGAACTTAACTCTTCTTTTATAGATACCTTAAAGTGAAAAGAAAAGCAAAATAATCTTCATAATTTTTCTTTCAGTACCTTGACTTTTGTAACTACATGAATAACAAATTATTATTAAAAATTCTACCTCTCAATATCTCCCATTTGTTTCCTTTTCTCAATAATTTATACATAGCCAACTACATAGAAATCAAAAAGCAAGTGTCGAGATGATGCCACAGCATGCTTTTATATAATGAGTAAAGATAGTATTCATTACTATAATTTCCCTTTGAAAGGGAAATTTGAATTTGAAATTTTTCTTAAAAATTCAAGTCGCAAGAATTTATTCTACTGTACTTCAAAAGATGAATCAAAAAGGTAACCAACAAGTTTGAGCATTAAGTCCATAGAGTTTGTAACCGAACAACTAATAACTTTAGGTATTTGATCTTTTGTTCCTTTCCTGGGGTTGTATTCAGTAATATATTTGATCCACAAACCTAAATTTCCCAGACATTTCATGTTTTGCTTTATATAAATAAATTGATTTTCAGATAAAATACAATCTCAAGTTTAGAGCTAGTCCCCAGTAATAAAATCATTCTATATATTATAGATAAAGCTTTCAAACTATTTTAGATATCATTTAGGACTGAGTCAAATTCCTTCAAAACAAATATACTCGTAAGAAATTGAAAAACTAGCTACAAAAGAATATGTATTTCAATGTACAGCTACAGATACATATGAGAAAGAGATGCAAAAAGGGAAATACTGATAAAGCTATGAAGATATCTCTTGGGTTGTATTTTTGAGAATTCATTAGAAGAACCATGCTTTCTAATACCCCTACATTAACTATGCATAATTTTAAAACTCTGACTTATTTAGTGCTTATTATGTGCCAGGGTTATTTTTTTTCTATGACCTATAGACTCTCAATAACTCAATGAGGGAGATTTTAGAAATATTACTGTGTATGTTTAGCTTTATATAAGAAAGAAAATGCAAAATAATATTAATAATAAAGTGATTTATTTCCAAAGCTAACAAGTAAGTAATTCAAGCTCTGATGTCCAGGTTAGTTTTGTCTGTAAAACTCATAATTATGATTTCTTTACTACTCTGTAATTCATTTTCTAATTGGAATTGCTTTATATCCAACATTCTTTGTCTATAACTTTCTCAGAGATCAAGTTTCACTTATAATTCAAAATGTTCCATTGTCTGTCATTGATCTGATTTGTTTACTTGGAGCAAAAAAAAAAAAATGCTCTTCATTCCAAGTTGTTAGTAGGCCCTAAATCAAATAAACAACCTACATGGGCTTAGCCTTCCTCCTGCCCATAAACTCTAGCATCTAACTTTAAAAAAAACCTTTTAATTACCTACATCATTATGTGGAAAACTTCTGTATGGAGTGCACCCTGAAATCAACAGAAAAAGTTAATTTCCTTGATGATAATTCCTTTTCAGTAATAGTTTGTGGAGAATTTGGCCAAGGAGTGAATAGTTAAACTATGGGACAAAAGTATACAAGCTCTGTGAGAAGTGAATGGTTAAACAAGAAGTTTACATTAATGAGCGATGTTGTGTCTCATCATTGTCCTTTTTTTCCCAAGGGAACAGCCTAGCCTTGAGACATGTTCTAGCCCAAACTGCTTTTCTTCTTTTTCTCTAACATAGATATTCTAAATAAAATTCTGAGAGTTATTGGCTTGGGTATTACTCCTAGGAGCATCCTTAACTGGTTGCTCTCAGCTGAGAAGCCCTTCTGGCCCTCTCAGTGATTGAGTTAAGATTCATCTTTGAGTAATCATTCATTTTATTTTTTGGGGGGTAGTACTGGGCATTGAACTCAGGACCTTGCTCTTGAGAGGCAGGCGGCAGAACCACTGAGCTAAATCCACAGCCCAATTATTCATTTTCTATCCTGTTATTGTCACACTCTGAAACTACATCCTTCTAGGAATTCCTTTTTCTTGTACCATATCCCTCAAATTATTAGATATAAGATGCCAATTTGTAACATTCGATATTTTATTTTCCTGTATATATTAATAAGTAAATCATTTGTAGTTACAGAGTTTTTTTTGCTTAAATTCTTTTATTGGTACATTTTAGGTATACAATACATTTACATTTATCATTGGGTGTTGTAACTATACATGATGTATCTTGGTTCTTATTTTTTCCCCATTACCTGAGGGCTTTCAGATCTCCACTCTTCCCTATTTACATAGACTTCGTTTCCATTTTTTTTCTTTTCTCATAATTTTCCCTTTCCATTATTTCCTTTCCCCATCTCCTCCCACCACCCCTAGCCCTTTAGGCCTTCTCCTATTTCAAAGTATCAATTATTAGTTATTAATCCTTTTAATCCTTATTTACACTCTCAGTTTTCCACACTAGAGAAATCAGTATTTACACATGTGTGTCCTATTTATTTCACTTGAGTATGGCCACAATATGCATCCATTTAGGTTTAAATGACACTAGTTTCTCATTCTTTATGGCTGAGTAGTACTCCATTTTATAAAAAGCCACATCTTCTTTATGCAGTTTCCAGTTGATGGGCACTTGGGCTGTTTCCAAGTTTTAGCTATTACAAACTTATTGCTATAAACATGAGTGAACATATATCTCTGTGGTATGATTCTTTTAATTCTTTTGGGAAGATATCCAGCAGGTGAATAGCTGGGTCAAATTGAACCTCCACTCCCAGTTCTTTGAGGTATCTCCACACTGATTTCCATAGTGGTCACGCCAGTCTGCACTCCCACCAACAATGGAGAAGGGTTCCTTTCTACCCACACCCGTGCCAGCATTTGTTATTGGTTGATTTCTTGATAGCAGCCACTCTTTCTGGGGTGAGATGGAATCTCAGTGTTGTTTTCATCTGCATCTCTCAAATGACCAGTGATGTTGAACATTTTTTCATATGTTTATTTGCTGCTTTTACTTCTTTGTCTGAGAAGTGTCTGTTCATTTCAGATGCCCATTTTTGGTTTGGGTCTTTGAATTCAGCGGGTCTGATTTTTTCAGTTCTTTATATATTCTAGATAGTAGCCCTTTGTCTGAGTTACAGCTGCTAAAACTATGTTCCCACATTGTAGGTTGTCTGTTAGCTCTGTTGGTGGTTTCTCTTGCAGTGCAGAAGCTTTTTAATAAGATGAAATCCAAGTTGTTGATTCTTTCTGATAGTTCCCGTGCTATTGAGGTTTTGTTCATAAAGTCTTTTCCTATGCCAATATCTTCAAGAGTTCTACCTAACTTATCTTCCAGCAAGTTTAATGTTTCTGTCTTAATATTTAGATATTTAATCCACTTCAATCTTAGTTTAGTGCATGGTGATAGATATGGGTCCAGTTTTAATCTCTGGCAGGTTGAAATCCAGTTTCTCCAACACCATTTATTAAATAGGCTATCTTTCCTTCAATGAGTGTGGTTGGCTCACTTGTCAAAGAAGAAGTGGCTGAGCATGTCTGAAGTTGTTTCTGCATCTTCTAATCTACTCCACTGATCCTAGGGTCTGTTTGTTTGCCAGTATATGCTGTTTTTATTACAGTAGCTTTGTAGTATAGCTTCAAGTTGGGTATTGTGATACCCCCAGTCATGTCTCTGTTGCCCAGAATTGCTTTTATTATTCTAGGTCTCTTCTGGTTCCAAATAAATTTTTGGATTTTTTTCTCTAGTTCTGTGAAGTATATTGTTGGAATGTCAATTGGCATTGCATTAAATCTATATGGTAGTTTTGGAAGTATGGCCATTTTCACTATACTGCCTACCCAGGAACAAGTGATGTCTTTCCATTTTCTTATATCCTACTCAATCTCCTTTTGCAGAGTGCTGTACTTTTCAGTGTAGAGTTCTTTTGCTTCCTTTGTTAGATTGATTTCTAGATATTTCAGGTTTTTGGATGCTATTGTAAGAGAAATTCTTTCCCTAATTTCTCTCTCAGTGAGTCTGCTATTTCTGTATAAGAAGGCTATTTTTTTTTTTTTGAGTGTTGACCTTATATCCAGCTACTCTTCTGAATCTGTCAATTAAGTCTAGAAATCTTTTGGTAGAGTTTTTTGGATCTTCTATGTAAAGTATCTTATCATCAGCAAATAATGACAGTTTAACTTCTTCATTTCCTGTCTTTATTCCTTTTTTTTTCTTTCTCTTTTCTAATTTCTGTGGCTAATGTTTCCAGAACTATAATGAACAGGAGTGGTGATAGTGGGCATCCTTGTCTTCTTCCCAATTTTAAAGTGAAAGTTTTCAGTTTTTGACCATTTAGTGTGATGTTGGCTGTTGGTTTTTCATAGATAGCCTTAATCAGGTTGAGATAAAGACCTTCTATTCCAGTTTTCTGTAGCATTTTTATCATCCATAGGTGTTGGATTTTGTCAAATGCCTTTTCTGCATCTATTGAGATGATCATATGGTTTTTGTCCTTGACTCTGTTAATATAGTGTATTACATTTATTGATTTATGTATGTTGAACCATCCTTGCATCCCTGGGATAAATCCAAATTGGTCAGGGTGTATGATCTTCTTGATGACCCTCTGTATTCTGTTTGTCAGTATCTTCTTGAGGATTTTTGTATCTATATTCATTAGGAGATTGGCCTATAGTTCCCTTTTTGGGTTGGGTCTTTCCCTGGTTTTGGAATCAAAGTAACACTTGCTTCCAGGAATGAATTCGGAAGCCTTGCTTCCATTTCAACTTCCTTGATGAGTTTAAAGAGTAGTGGTGATAGTTCTAGTTTAACTGTCTTGTAGAAATCAGCAGTGAAGCCATCATTACCTGGGCTTTTCTTTGTTGGTAAATATTTTATTACATTTTCAATTTCACTCATTGTAATTGGGGTGTTTAGAATTTCTATATATTCTTCATTTAACTTTGGCAATTCTTATGTATCTAGGAATCTGTCCATTTCTTGTGTGTTTTCCATTTTATTAGAGTACAGGTTCTCAAAGTAGATATTGATAATCCTCTAGATTTCTGCTGGGTCTGTTGTGAACTTCCCCTTTTCATTAATTGCATGGATTTGAGCCTTTTCTTTCCTTTTTTTGCTAAGGTTGGCTAAAGGTTGATCAATTTTGTTTATTCTTTCAAAAAACCAACTCTTTGATTCATTATTTTTTGTATCATTCTCTTTGTCTCTGTTGCATTAATTTCTGCTGTGATCTTTAAAATTTACTCTCTTGTGCGAGCTTTGGGTTTGTTATTCTCTTCTTTTTCTAGGAGTTTGAGATCTGCATTAGGTTATTTATCTGAGTTCTGTCTGTTTTCCTAATATGGGCATTCACTGCTATGAATTTCCCACATAGAACGGCTTTCATTGTGTCCCATAGATTCCTGCATGTTGTACTGGCATTATCAGTTACTTGTAGAAACTGTCTAATTTCTTCTTTAATTTCCTCTGTGACCTATTGGTTGTTCAGGAGGGTGTTATTCAATTTCCAGGTGTTTGTAGGAGTTTTGCAGTTTCTCATGTTATTGATCTCCAATTTTATTGCACTATGGTCTGATAATATACAGGGGGGTAATTTCAATTCTATTATATTGACTTAGACATGTCTTATGAGCTAGCATGTCATCTATTTTGGAGAATGACCCATGTACTGCTGAAAAGAATGTGTATTCTGATTTTGTGGGATGGAACACTCTGTAAATATCTATTAAGTCCATTTGTTAAATAGCTTGGTTCAGTTCTTCAATTTTGTTGTTAATTTTTTGTCTAGATGATCTATTTGTGATAGTGGGGTATTGATGTTCCTCACTACAATTATAATAGTGCTTATTTGGTTTTTCATGTCTACTAATATTTGTTTTGTATAGTTGGGGGCATTCATATTTGGTGCATATATATTTAGGATTGTCATCTCTTCCTCTTGGATTATTCCCTTCACAAGGATGTAGTGACCATCTCTGTCTCTCTTAGTTTTGATTTGAAGTCTACTTTGTCTGCAAATGAGATTGCTACCCCTGGTTTCTTCTTGGTTCCTGTCTCATGGAGAGATGTTTTCTATCCTTTTACTTTCAGTCTATGAATTTCTTTTTGAGTTAGGTGTATTTCTTGTATACAGCATATTGCTCGATTTTGCTTCTTAATCCATGCTGTCAGTCTACTTCTTTTGATTAGTGAATTGAGGCCATTAACATTGATAGTTATAATTGATAGATACTGACTCATCCTTGTCATGATGTTTTACATTTTTTGGCTCTTATTTCTTCTTTTTTTTTTTCAAAGTCAGGTGGGGGCCATTTTTTAATTATTATCATTATTGTTTTTGGTATCAGGGATCTAACTTGGGTCCTTGCACTTGCGAGGTAGGTGCCAGAACCACTGAGCTAAAACTCTGGCCTGGCTCTTATTTCTTTTTCCCCCTTTCCCTTTAGTATCTTACCTTGCCTGGTGGCTTCCTTCTGTTGAGCCTCATGGAATTGTGACCTTCATTGACTTTTTCTAGGATATTTCTTAGAATTGCTTGGAGTACTGGTTTGGTGTTCATGAAATTTCTCAGGTGTTCTTTGTCCTGGAAGTATCTAACTTCACCATCGATTTTGAAAGATAATTTTGCTAGATACAACAATCTGGGTTGGAAGTCATTTTCTTTTAGGGATTGAAATACTTGACTCTAGGATCTCCTTGAGTTGAGGGTTTGTGTTGAGAATTCTGCTGTGATTCTGATGGGCTTTCCTTTATTGGTAATTTGTTTCTTTTCTCTAACTGCCTGTAGGATTTTGTTCTTCTGGTGGGTTTCTGGGATCTTGACTATTATATGTCTAGGTGTACTTTTTTTTTTTATCATGGCTAGGTGGAGTTCTATATGCCTCACTTATCTGTATGTCCAATCCTCCACCTATGTCTGGTAAGTTTTCTACTATTAATTCTGTGAACAGGTTTTTTTACGTCAATTGTACTTTCTCCTCTTTTTTCATTGACTCCTATCGTCTTATGTTATTCTTTGCATCATCTAGCAGCTACTGAATTGATTTCTCATGGTCCATTACTATTTTTAAGAAATCTCTGTGTTCATGGTCCTTCACTGCAATCCTGTCTTCCATATCTGATATTCTATCTTCAGATTCTCTTAATCTGCTCTGCATGCTTTCAGTCGAGTTTGTAATCTCCTGAATATCTGTTTGAATCTGTTTCATGGATTCCATTTCTTTCTTATGTTGGATGATCATGGTTTCTATTTCTTTCTTATGCTGGACATTCATGGCTTCCGGCATGATTCTGACCTCATCTATTTTTTTATCAGTTTCTGTTCTAGAGCCTCTAATCATGTCTTTCACTCTGCTCACCATCTCTGTAGTTATCTGGGAGATTATTTCTGCTTTGTATTTTTCTAGAGCCTCATTCATCTCTTTTGTTACTTCCTGTGATATCAGTTCAAGGTGTCCAGGTGGTTGATTATCAGACTTTTCCACCTCATTTCCCCCAGAGTTTGCCTTTTGGGGAGTGGAAATCTGAGTTTGTGACTTGCCTAAATGTCTTCTCATTTTTGTTTTTGGTACTGTCCTTGGTTTAGTTCCTGGGTTGATATTTTGAAGTTGCTTATTGTAAGTATCTTTGTTGAAGTATTTAGAACCCTTATGGAATGATTGCTTCTCAGAGGTGTCTTCCAGATATAACTGGTCTTTAGGTTTTGAGTCTCTATTGGCTCTGAGGCTATCTCATTTTCATTATACCAGGAAGGACAACTAATTAGATCTCTCACAACACCTTAGCCCAAGTGATACAATCAGCAACACCATAGCATCAAATACATCATTAGAGAATGACAATTTGTGGTAGTTATTAATCTATCACCTTTAAAAGTGAAGGGCCTCCTTCAGACTATGTCTCTGCTGTCAAAATAGACAACATGGGTACCAGTGTGCAGTTATAAGTCAATTAGTCTAATTAAGCTAGTCCCAGACCCATGAGATTCAGGCAGATTTCTGGTTGCAAGTCCCAAGTTGAGCTCCCTGTCCTCCTGCAGGTTTGCACTCTGGAAGGTTCTATTGCAGGTTTCAGGTGCCTTTCCCCTAAAGAAAGTCAAGGTTCTGATGGCAGCTGATGATCCCTCCAACTTACCAAACACTGTGGTCTGGTGTGCCTTTAATGCAGAGATTCTCTTCACTTTTACAGTGGGCTTGTTTTCATCATGGAGCCTGAGAGAGGCCCTCTCTCTGTTGTTCACTTCTGCAGCCCAGGACAATGGCTTTTTTGTCCCTCTGTGCCTCTGCAGTGTGGAACCAAGTAGCTGTACAGCCAGAAGGCCAGAGGTGGGGATGGGGGTGCCCTGTTGTTGGAGGCACCCGCATGGCCAAGCTGAGGCTGGTAGGCATGCCCGGGGGGGTTCTCCTCACCCTGTCTTGGTCACACCCTGTCTTGGTCACACCCTGCCTTGGTCACAAGCCTGTCTTGGTCGCAATGCAGTTACAGTTTTAATAAGGAGAGTATTTTACATATATATATGTATGTATGTATGTATACATACATACATATATATATATACAAAACTACTAAATTGGGTATATTTGTCATAAATAGAAAGTATTTTTCTACTTTTCACAAGTTTTTATTATTATGCCAACTATGGTTATGCATCTCTCCCAATCTACTACTAAAAATATGATTACATTTTTAGAATTCTTCTATTCCTTTGATAACTCTGACCTATGGCTTTTCTCAGACTCTCATATCTAGTACTCAGGGAACATCCTGAATATATAATGAATCAAGTTTCAAAAATCTTCTTTTCCTGACTCTGAACTAATATTTCATTTTTTAAAGTCAACTTTTTATACTAGTTTCATTTTTTTGTAATAGTGAACATAATTTTCCAAAGGGAATATTGTAGAGAATATGCATGGGTTCCAGGAAAATGCAATTTGATAATGCTATTTACATTGGAAAGAAGTCCCCCTTTTCAAGAAGATTTCAAAATTGAGGGTAGGAATTTGGAGAATTATTTTCAGCCTATCTTCTCTATCTGACCTGAAGTAATCCTCTTAGATTCAACATCCTGGAACATTATGAAAAAGCACCAAAAGTACCTTCCCAAAGAACAATTACCTAAAAGTTTATAGCCATCATTAATCTCTTTTCCTTAATCATATCTTATAGAATTGGAATCAAAAAGACTCAAGAGTGAAGGCGGAACCAAGCATGGTGTTGTACACCTGAAATCCTAGCACCGTGGAAGACTAATGCAAGAGGTTTCCAACTTTGAGCCCAACCTGGGAAACTTAGTGACATAGAAACACCCTATATCAAAAAATATATAAGGACCAGGAATGTGGCTCAGTGCAAAGTCCCTGGGTTCAATTCTTGGTACTGGAAAAAAATGAAGGTGTAAGTTAACATCATCAAAGTACCAGAATAGAAGTCTCAAACACTTCTGCTTTTATAAACTCATTGATGCAAGAAAAATATATACACTAATTCCATTTGAGGAAAATTGAGAAAAAGGTTCAGAGGTTTCTGCAATTTAGGCAAGCACAAAACCAGAAGTATTGACGAGAGTAAGAAAATTTTAGTTCCTTAGTTCCCTCTGAGTAGAGTACCACCTGATCAGAGGAAAACACCCAGGTCTCAGTTTTTCTTCTGGGAACACAGAACAAGACTGGACTGTACGTCTAATGTTCTTATTTTCTTTGGGGATGCTCAAGAGATTGTTTTCTGTCTTACTTGAATCTGACCCCTGACAAGAAAAATCCCAGGTAGAGAGCCATTGAGAATAAAATGGCTGCTTATGCTAGCCATAACCAGCCTCCTTCAGCTCAGCACAAAATCTTTGCTTCTTATGAAAACACTTATATGATTATAAGAGAGGTTTAATAATAGAAAATATATAAATGCATATGATCACATTAAACAATTAAAATGGAAAAGCTGTATCATCTCAAAAGATATAACACAGTTCTCAATATCTAATAATAAAATGTATAACTATGATAAATTTTAATTTATAATATAGGTACAGTAAGAGATTAATAACTAACACAAAAATAAAGCAATTCCAACAATATACTATAGTAAAAGTTACATAAGTATGGTCTTTCTCTTTTCTCAAAATATAGTACAATAATCACCCTTCTCACTCTGATGATGTGAGATGATGCAATGCCTATATGTCAAAACAAAGTGAGTTGAGTGAGGTAGGCATCATGATGTAGCTTTAGGTTATTACAGTATTGATCTTGTTGCTTGAACATGATACTGTAGGTGTATACCTGATTATCAAGTCAATTACTAAGGGCCTAGGGGATAGGTACCATATAGAGGGTAGATAAGTGAGACAAAAAGATGATTCACATACTGGGTGAGACAGAATCCAATGGGAAGGAATTTCATCATGTTATTTAGAACTATGTTGAATTTAAAACTTATTTGATTTATGTAATTTTCCATTTAATATTTTCAAACCCAGGTGACCACAGTTAATTAAAATTTCCAAAAGAGCAACCGTGACTAACAAGGGACAATTGTACCAAACTTCATAAACTCTCACACAGTTAGAATACAGATATGGTTCTATTTTTGGCAATGGTTTTTCATTAGAATTAGATTTAAACTCATAACCAAGTGAATTGCATGAAAAATATATGTACAATTGGGATACTCAACATGATAATATGTCAGAGGACCTACCTGTTTAGGAAGCAACCATTGCCTTCTATACTATGTTCAGGCAAATCTTACATATACACTTTTGTAAATGTAACTATATGGACTTAGATATCTTCTTCATGATATACTAAATAAATTGCACAGAGACTAGATCTTAGGCATCAAATGTAAAACTTTATAAGTTCTATAAGAAAATATCACATGGAGCATTTTGTCCTCAGGATATAGAGCTTTATTTAAATAGCAAAAATCTGGGCATGTTGGTGCACATCTGTCATCCCAGAACTTGAGAAGCTGAGGCAGAAGTAATTCAAGTTCATGGGCAGCCTAAACTACACAATGAGGTGAAAGCCAGAGTGAGACCCTGTCTCAAAAAAACCAAACAAACAAAACAAAAAAAAACTAAATAGTAAGCAAAAGTAGTAAAAGATTCATAAATTTGACTACTTTAAAACTTCAGCTCATTAAAATTGAAGTAAAACATAGATAAAAATTAAGAGAAAAATGTGTGAAAAACATATAAATAAGAAGGAAAACAGTACCCAAATAACATTAAAAAATGATGGTTGAAATGTGAGTAGAAAGTATTTCAAAGAAAACACAAATGGCCAATATACATATGAAAAGATTTTAACCCATTTAGACATTAATAAAATGTTAATTAGAATCAAAGTGAGATCCATTTCATATAGTGTACAGTACATATTCATAAAATATGCTAACACTAATTATTGCCAAGTGTGCAAAGTAAAAGAAACACTTAAATATTACTGGTAGCATAAAATGTTTGTTGAAGAAGGGACTGAGAAAAGGAAATAAAGTAGGAAACTATGTTAGGAACCATGTTCTGGGAACTGAGTATATATGCAACGGGTGTTCTGAAAATAGTTGGTAAAGAAGGCTTATTAATAAGGGAAACTGCATTAATAGATGGTTTCCAAACCATAGTATATAAGCATGCCCTCAGGTATTGGATGAAAAATGAACCCAGTTGATAGATTTTGTAAGGATAATTAGAATACAGGAATTCAAATGAGGGGAAAATAAGACAAAACTGAAATTCAGCATAGGTGTTTTTATAGTGTAACATTCAGAAAAATGAAGAAGCCTGAAGCTTCCTATAACTATAAAAGAGAAACTATGAACTATAAGTTATGCCTAGAAATCACAAGGCCATCATATAGGGTAGGACTTCTGAGGGAGAGAAACTGAAGCCATCAGAATTCTTAGTGTTCTGGTGGGAAGTGGAGGAGTTGGAGTTATCATATGTTGTTTTATCCCATTTAAATATAACCTAGGGAGAAAGGTCAAGGAGAAAGCCTTAGCTGGCTAAAAATCATTCTATCTTCCATACTTGACTAAGTCTTTGTCTACAAAGTGACTATTAATGGATTTGGAAAGCAATTGTCAATGAACACTGTACTGAAATCAACAGATCAAATAAAAATTAAAGAAAAAATATTTTTTCGTATGTATAAGGTAAAATAAAGTTTGAGATAGTAAAGTGAATACAATATTCTTCCAAAGTACTTATATAAAATATAAGAACCCTCTTTTAAAGCATCACATTCAGTCAATTGAAAATAAAACTACTCTATATGAGGTCACATGGTCTAATGGAAAATAAAACTACTCTAATTTTGATTTTTAAAATACTATTTGCAAATGTTAGGTTTTAAGAACTACATTTCCTGGAAACTGGACTTATGAAAGGTACAATCTTTCATGTAGTCTATTCCTCCTATCTGAGAGAGTAGGATCAAATGAGTCTTTATACAACCTATAACAAGTAGGTTGGTTTTGTTCTCTCTCTCTCTCTCTCTCTTACTTTCAGCTAAATTATTTCTTCATGCTTCATGAAGGATCCATTTGAGAACTCATATCACAGACTTTACTGCCTTGAAAAATCATTAGAGATAGTCTAATCACCAAGAGAAAAGTAGTTTCTTTAGACTAATAATTATCTAAACATTTGATGAACTATAATTTTGGTTCAAATGGCTATTCCTGTAGCTTCCATTAAAATCTGTCACCTTTTTTTTCGAAACAATTCATTTTTCTTCTGAAGTAAATGCTTATGTTTAGGAATTCACAACATTCTCATTCCAGTAAGTATTTAGAGAAATACTTAGAGAAATTCTTCAAAAGTCAGAGAAATTCTTATTTTCACCTGTAAAACCACAAATTGAATATAAGTACAACAGAATCTTTTTTGAATGTCTACATTAAAATTAATAAACAGATTTCACATAAGAGAGTCTTAATAGATTTTACCAGAAATACAAATGATGATTCTCTAGAAACAGAACCAGACAGGATTCACAAGTTTTTCAGGATAAACCTCAAAGTTAGGAAGAGAAATACAAAAGAGAAAAAGCAAAACAATGAGATTCAGACTTGGCAGATTGTAAGGAAGGGCAATGATGATTCAATCAAAAAGTTTGCCATAGAGTAGGCCTGTTTTTAGCAACACAAGTAGGCTTTTATGTGACACGAATCACTCATTATTTAACTTGGAGTTTAGAAGGATAACTTG
The DNA here is from genome assembly GCF_053883595.1 of Heterocephalus glaber. Taxonomy (NCBI): domain Eukaryota; kingdom Metazoa; phylum Chordata; class Mammalia; order Rodentia; family Bathyergidae; genus Heterocephalus; species Heterocephalus glaber. Next base: position 37,317,915 of record NW_028258138.1, read on the forward strand.
CAAAGTGATCTCATGAATTGCTCTGACTAATAAAGCTGTACCCAGTCATCAAAATCATGGCCAATTTCATTAGTATATGACCTGTGAAGTCACATAGGAGTCACATTGAGAATATACCTTTGCTTCGTTAAGTGCTCTCCTGTCCCTGTCTCCCAAAATTCTTAATGATACTGGCATTGAACTCACTGATTCCAAAGAAATGATGAAGGATGCAAGTGAACATAGGAGTTGTACATAATATGTTTGCATGTCCTTTCTTGCTGCCTCAATTCCATATAACATACACAATTGCCATGAGTACCTAGTTCCAGTAGACCCATGACATGTGGATTCACCATAAGTGAAAGGGCACGATAAATGCACAGCCCTAAGCTACTACACAGTTAATTTGAAACAGCTTGGGTTGAATAAAGAAAGAAAGCAATCAAGTACTCAGAAACAATCAAAAAAACCCTACTGTATCCTTTTCAATGCAGGTTATTTTACTACATTAACCAACTATTACTCTGAAAATGATAAAAGAAAAAATAGAAAGAAAGGACCATCAGTAGTTCCTTTACTTTTCAGTTGTTCCTTACACATGCATGAGTTATTGTGTGAGTCAAGAAGTAAGATAAACAGTTGAGTTGGTTTTATGCATCATTTCCACTTTTCTGGAAAAAATGTGACACAGATGATGTATGAGTTATGAAATGTGAATTGAATCACTTTGATGACACTGCACGAGTTAAATGTATTATTTGCATTCAAACGATATTGCAAAATATAAAGATAGATGGTAAAATCGATATTAATAATTTGAAATAATTTAGCCTCAAAAAAGCAGATAAGTAAAAAAAATCAAGTTAAAAGAGTTAGTAATACATTTAGTAAGTCAAAAAAATAGCCATTTAAAAAAAAAATCATAGGTAACTTGCAATGACACATTTTCTTGCTTTTAAACATTTATAATTTTTACTGAACCCTAAAAATTGCATACATTTTCCTGCCCAAAGATAGTATGTGGAAGGCTCCAGCTATATGCCAAAAACTGCATCATATAACAGCACTCACAGCAGCTATGGGAAAAAGATGATAGCAGTTAATAATGACAATAGCATCTCCTCCAGTCCATTCCTTGCCCTGCATAAGTGAATAGGTTTGCTGCTCAATTTATGCTCATTCCAAGAAAGCACAGAATCTCCGGAATGATTGCTGCTCACAATTACTGGAACAACTTGTAAGTGGCTAGTCAGTGGGGCAAAATACAGCACTGGTAATATTTGGAGGCTTTAACTCATCAGTGGCACTTACAGGAACAAGGAAATGCATACTGATGGGTCTGCTGATGAGTCGGCGTTCTATATGGCAAACTTGAGAAGGACTCATTTAAAATCTAATTCTCATGTACCCAATAAAGAGTGCTGCTAGTGATGATATTGTGCATCTTGATTTAGTGTAAATTCAGATTCTGTTGCCTTTAGAGCATTCCTCTTTCCTCAGTGAAGTATTACACACAAATGCACATAAGTTCCTTTGGACAGCTGCTTGAGCAATCATTAATATATATCCTGGTAATGGCATTCTGGCTTCTTCCTTATGGGAACCCCAATCTGCCTATTTACTAATGAATTCAAGGTGTGAATCTGACCAAATTCTGGAACCTGGAACAGTATTATAGTATTTACTTTCCATAGAGCATGGCTACACTCTTCAACTCATCCCATTCTTGAAATTCTTTGATTATATGTATTAATCAGTACCCTGGTAGGCTGGCCATCCTGTCTCTAACATAGTTTGCTATATAAAATAAATAAAAACATAGGAAATTATTTACATTTAAATTTCAGATAAACATGTTGAATCCAGTATTTAAAATATACTTATGCTAAAATAGTAAACATCTGAATTAAAATTTAACTGAATGCCTTACGTATTTTTAATTTGATAACACTTTTGTAGAAAAACAATAATTTGCTAGACATTGTTTTAGATCTCTACCAGTAATATCGCCTTCTCTGATATTAAGGTGTTGGTGGCTATTAGGATAATTATATTCATCTTGCTACTGAATATTAAATGTTGCCACCTGACTTTCCTTTTTACTTTTTATTTAATTTATTTTTTTTTGGTACTGGGGATCGAACTCAAGTCCTTGCACTTGTGTAGCAGACGGCTAAACTACTGAGCTAAATCCCTGGCCCGACTTTCCTTTTTATTGAGCATCAGTGATTATAGTTACGTGCCCAGTTATTTTACCATAAGCCCTAACACACAGAACCTCATGGCATCACTATTGTCCACCTTGATTTGTCCATCCAGTTTGCCCTTAGCAAATGAAGAGTTCTTCCAGGAAACACAGAAGGCTGTAGCTAGATGGCTGGGAGGCCTCACATAATCAATTAACTTTAACAAAGCTATTTTATTGAGCTTTCTTCCACTCCTTTATAGTTTCTCAGAGAAAACAGTAATATTTGTACTGCAGATAATGCTGAGCATTGTCTCCCCCACCACCAAGTCTCCATAGAACCAGTCCTACTCTCCTTGCTGCCCTTCCTAGAGTGTTAAATCCTGTTTTTAAGTAAGTGTCCCCATATCACAGACACTAATTTGGGCAGATTTACATTTCATTTTTCTTGACTTAACCCTACCAGCATGCTCTCCTAGACATGTTATCCCAGTCCTTTTCAATAAAACCTAGTCAAGTCTGTTGGTTTATAGTCCCTGAGCTTATACTCCATTTCTGCTACTTTCCTAACAGCCCCAGAACTTCACCAGTTTAGTTATGCTGAAATTGGTATATCTTTATCTTCATGATTCTTGTGGAGATAAAAGGAACTATCTTAGCCACTTTCTTCAATGTCCTGACAAAATCCCAAATACCTGTAATTTAAAGGAGGAAAATTTTATTTTGGCTCATAGTTTGGAGAGATTTCAGAGTATGGTCAGCTGGGTCCAAAGCAAGGTGGCATGGCAAAGGGACATGCAAGAAGAAGGAGAGAATGAAGCAAAGAGTGTGGGAAGCAGAAAAACCCACACAGGCCATGTCCTTAGTGACTTACTGTTATGCCTTGTATCTAGATGTTCCTGCAAAGCTTCATGCAGTCATGGGGACAAGGCTTTTCAGAGGTGTCTGGATCTAGAGTGTGTGGTGGGAATCAAGGGTATGTGATTCATAAATCAATCCACTGATTGGTTTGGCATAGTTCTGGGTAGGATTAAGGGTGTGAGTGCTACACTCACTCTAAGGTGGGTATCCTGCATACAATATAAGGAACAGAAGGAGGCTTGTCTTGTCCCTTGCTTGCTTTGCTACCTTCTGCCCACCACAAACTCTTTCTCCTCTGTAATGCTTGTCTGTCATGCCACGCTGCCTTGGAGCCAGCTGACTATGGACTGAAACCTCTACAAACTATGAGTCAAATAAACATTTTCTACCTTAACTTTTAGCATCAGGTATTTTATCTCTGCAATGATCACCTCTTCCTACCAGACTCTATCTACTAACAGCAACTCAGCTGTAACCACCCATAATCCAATCAGCTTCCAGAAGTTCAGTCTATGGGCATTCCAGGCTCTTGCAGGATCATTGGGGCATAAACCATAGCATTCCCCATTTGGTTCCCAGAAGATTCATGTAAACCCCTATATGCAAAATTCAATTAGTCCATCTCCTAACAGTTCCCAATGTGATAACAGCTTTAGTATTGCTAAAAAGTTCAAGTCCAGAGTCTTTTGAGAATCAATGGAAAGTCTTTGCTGTGAACCCCTGTAAAAATTAAAAAATAAGTTAAATCTTCCAACACTCAATGGCACAGAATAAATGTTCCCATTCCAAAAGGGAAGAACAGGGGAATCTTAACCAAAAGAAAGACTGAAACCCAGCAAGGCAAACATAAAATCCCATGGTTCCATGTCTAGCACCTAAGGCAAGTTGTGGCAAGATGTAAACTCTAAAGTGGTTGGCCAGTCCCACCATTATGCTATTGCTCTCATGGCTTCTTTCTTAGGCTGGCTTTGCTCACTCCTTGCTGTTTTCCTCAAATGTTCCATGTTCCTAGCTTTTCCAACTTCATGGAGTTTCCACGACACTTTTGGATTCCACTCTCCACAACTTCGTGCACTGCCTTCTCACACACCGCTTGGCCTCCCAGACCTTCTGAAATATAAGTGGAAGCCTCCCTGACCCCACAACTCTTACATTCTGCTTGCCTATAAAACCAGCACCACATGAATGATGCCAAAATCTACTATGAGCCTGAGCAGTTGCTAGGACCCTTGAATTGCAGCTGCAGAGGAGTCTGAGTCCCTGGGTGGCTGAGCACTGAAAATCAAATCTGGGGAACAAATTCCCTAGGAATCAATTTCCTAAGTTGCCCTTTTTGAGCAAGGTGCCCTGGGGATCTTTTCTCAAAGCAAAGTCTTTCACTTTAGTAATGCTGAGCATGGTAAGTGTGGGGTCTTTCTCAGTTCTGTGATGCCTGCAAGTCACTGTTCTGTTATCCTATTATAAAGTATGTAGCTTCTTTTTAATGCTAATTTTTTCACCAATCAAGTTGCCCTCTGTCCCAACTTTATAGGCCTTTCTTTTTCTGGGAAAACTGAAACTTTTTCAAATGTGCTCTTTTGCTCTTGGTTTTCAGTACAAACTGTGCTAAAAGTAGCAAGCAGTACCTATTTACAGTAATAACACTGCACTGCTTTAGAATTTTTTTTTTTGCTTAAATTCTTTTATTGGTACATTTTAGGTATACGATACATCTGTATTTTTCATTGGGTGCTTCTAACTGTACATGATGTAGCTTGGTTCTTATTTTTTTCCCCATTACCTGTGCTCCCTTCACCCTCTCCACCCTTCCCTATTTACATAGACTTTGTTTCCATTTTTTTCTTTTCTCATAATTTTTCCTTTCCCTTCTTTCCTTTCCCTGACCCCTCCCACTTCCCCTACCCCTTTGACCCAGCTATTCCCCTCCTGAGTATATTCACAAAAGAATTAAAAGAATCATACCACAGAGGTAGATGTCCACCCATGTTTATAGCAGCACGGTTTGTAATAGCTAAATCTTGGGAACAGCCAAAGTGTCCATCAACTGGAAACTGGATAAAGAAGACGTGGGCTTTTTTTTATAAAATGGAGTACTACTCAGCCATAGAGAATGAGAAACTAGAGACATTTATAGCTAAATGGCTGCATATTGAGGCCATACTCTTAAGTGAAATAAATAGAACACACTTGTAACTACCAAATAGTTTCTCTAGTGTGAGAAACTGAAAGTGTAAATAAGGATTAAATGAATAATTACTTTAGAATTTTTCTTCCAGATTATTTAGTCTATCACTCTTAATCACAATCTCCACAAAGTCTCGGGGCCTGAGCAAAATTTAGACAAATTTTCTGCCAGAATATATGACGTATGGTCTGGAGTTAAACTGCCAATGCATTCCTTTTCCCCAACAGAACCCTCCTGAGCCCAGTCTTTACCATCTGTATTTCTATCAGCATTCTGGTCTTCTGAGATCCAAACAGAATCTCCACTTAAGCTCGATATGTAGCATTTAGGGCTGCTTCACCAACCAGCATCTCCAAATCGTTCTAAAATCCTTCTACAAACTGATTTTAACAGCTTCTGAACCAACTGGTCAGGTACAGTCACACCAATAACCTCATTTCTATAGTATTAAAATCTATCTTAGATACATTCCTATTTACTGGGTCAAAACAACTGACACCCGAAATCTAAAGGATGAAAGGTTTATTTTGGCTCACAGTTTGTAGAGGTTTCAGTCTATAGTCTGCTGTCTCCAAGGCAGCATGGCAGAAGAGCATGGAGGAAACTTGATCATAGCATGGCATCTAAGAAGCAGAGAGAGTAAAGAAAAGAGCTGGGGAAGGAAATAAACCCTCTCAGATCATTTCCCCTGTGATCAAACTTTTCTTACCCGACCCTACCTCCTAACTTTAATAGAAAGCCATCTATAAGCCTATATAATCCAATCACCTTTCAAAACCCAGGCCTATGAGCACATGTGGGTCTTGGGAGACATATGTATATGAACTGTAATGGGAGTCTATTCTAGCAAAGTATTTTCCTGTAAAGAAAATTCCTGATGTGAGATATCTGTAAGAACTACAGTATCACCTCAGTATATGAACACTTTTGTTTGTGAACCATTTGGTTCGCAAAGAGAAGTATTTGGAAAATTTTGTTTTTGTGAATTCTGTATCAAGTGACAAACATGACCATAGACATCATTTCCAGAACTGTGGAACTAATTAAGGTTGTGAATTGAGGTGCCACTGTATAATCAAAGGAAAGAGAAAGAAGGTGTCTTAGCTATTTTCCTTATTACTGGGACAAAATACTTGACACCATCAACTTAAAGGAGGAAAGGTTTATTTTGCCTCACAGTTTGAAGAGGCTTCATCCTATTGCCTGCTTGCTCCAAGGCAGGGCAGCATGGCAGAGAGGCATGGTGGAGACCTCACAGGATGTCATATAGGAAGCAGAAAGCATGAAGGGAGGAGGGAGGGAGGGGGAAAAGCCCTAGTAAGTCATGCCCCCATGGCTCCCCTCTTCCTACCAGTCTCCACTTCCTAATCATAAATCAACTATAAGCCATCAAAATCCAATCACCTTTCAAAAATCCTACTTTTCAGCACATGAGGCTTTGAAGGGAGGATATCCAGATATGGACTATATTTGGATGGAAGGAGTTACTACCAGCTAATCTGAGGGAAAAAACCTACATCTTACATTCCAAGGGTCAAGGGAATATGGGGACTTAATGTTTTCAAGTGTATATACAATTATACTTCAGTTCATGAACAGAAGAATTTGGTAAAATTTTGCTTCTATTTTTGAACTCCACATCAGGTGAGGAACACAACTGTAGCCATCTTCCCTGCATGAACAAAAATGTGACCACCTTCCCTAGAATCATGAGAAGAATTAAGATTGTGATCCAAGTTCCCACTGTATTTTTATTCAGATATTTGCACTTTTCAATCTCAGAGTTCTGATTTTTCTGTCTGTATTATGTCTTTTCTTCATTGAGAAAAAACACCTGACATATATACTTAAAAGAAGATTGTTTTATTTTTGTTCCCACTTTCAATGTTTTCTGTCCATGAGTGCCTGACTCTAGGCAGAAATATCATGATGGAAGGCCATTGAGAAGAAAAGCTGCTCATATCAGGGCAGCCAGAAAACAGGGAGAGGACAAGAGAGCCAACAAGAGAGGTAGGGCCTGAGGAGGATGCACCCTTCAATGGCATGTCTCTAGTAATCTAATTCATCCATGTGGCCCTCACCTTCTAACAAGCCCATTGAGCTATGATCTCGGCAACAGATGAATCCATTGATCTTTTTCACTGTTTAAATTAGTGCCCTTATGATTCAAGCACCTCTTCAGACCCTAACTCTGAACACTGCTGCACTGTAGATCAAGGCTTCAATACAGGATTTTGAGTGACACTTCATATTTAATCCATAACACTGTCATACATAGGAAATGTGCTGTGATGAGAAGGCAAAACTTTATGGAGGTCTAATATTCTTATGTGTGGTTCCTGAGCCTACTCTTCTTCATGAACAGCTACAGAAGATGAGTATTTCTTTAACTTCTGCCACTGAAGCCCTTTGTTTTTCATGCTTTTTATGAAATTGGTGAATGCTCATACTGAATATATCCCCTTTTTTCTTGAAACCATGCTCAACACCACAAAGTTTCCCTGTGCTTACAATTAGAATAGGCCCAATTCTTTTCAAGTGCCAGTGTCATTACTCTGTACATTGAACAGTGTATCTCTATCCTTTCTCAATTTACCACAGGAAAAAACTTAATGAAAACTTTTACAGAATGGTATGAATTACTAATATTACATCAGCCAGGTGTGGTGGCACACACCTGTAATTCCAGCTCTGGGGAGGCTGAGGCAGGAGGATTGCCTTGAGTTTGAGGCCAGCTGGGCTACATAGTGAGCTCAAGGGTAGCCTGAATTTCAGAGTAAGACCCTGTCTAAAAAACAAACAAACAAACAAAACCCCAAAAACTACCTTCCATAAACAGGCAGGAGATAATACATATCTAGAATCAAGTAGTATATGTTCTTTCCAGGACCATTCTAGCACCAAGTATCCAAGGTTAGGCATTGTTGAAGTAAAGCCAAAGTCAGGGATTCAGGGGTACAGAATTAATTTTGAGGAAGTTCACATCAGGAAATCCTGTGAACTAGGGAAATTGACTAGAGAAAACAAAGGAGTTGTCTAAGAGTACATTTTCATGTAAATCTGAACCTTGGTCATGATTCACAATCATGCTCTGAATCATAAGTCATACTGTAAAGTCATTCCACTCAAGTGAGGTACATAGACCCCAGTGTTCTTCTATCAGTACAACACTGCATGCAGTTGGATAGGAAATATAACATCAGTACTAGTTATAAGTTATTAACCTAGCCCTTCACTACACAGATGGTGGTGATATGGACAGGACACTGCATCATCTAGTACAACTGTTTTATATAATCTTAACAACATTTATATTTTGAAAAGTCATTGTGATGCATTAAAATATACTTGCTGCAAAACTCACATCAAAATCTTATATTCATTGTGCATATATAAAAAGGGAAGGAATATAATCTGATTTTCATATTTGGAGGTAGGACCATTGAGATGTAATTAGAATAGTATGAGGTCATGAGTTTAGGACCATTATGATGGTATTCTCAGCCATACAAGAAGAGGGAAACAGATCAGCACTGATGAACTTGATTTTTCTCTCCATGTGATGAACTGGACTGCCTTTAGACATTGAACAGAGGGCATCCTCAAAAAGAAAGACCACAACAGATGCATTCTTGAATTTCTCAGACTTCAGAACTATGAACTGAAGACATCTTTTTAAAAAAAATAAATTAATTCTGATCTGTGTGTATTCAGTTACAGTAAGCAAAAATAAACCAAAATGACTTTTATCTAAGGGTCAACTCTGCTTATTGTACTCTCTCAATTATTGTTCCTCAATTTTTCCCACTATACTATTAACTGGAGATACATAAATTTTTCATATACAACTGAGAGTCTTCCAACTACTTTTGTAAATCAAATGGATAAAGTCTGGGGCCAATTTGAGATTCTAACCAATCTATCTTTTTAATACTAGGGACATATAAAACTTCATTTTCTATTTTATGCTTGTTATCTTATCTAATTCCTTCCTTTGTTCTCTTTCTTTTTTCTGTATATCAATATCATGTTTCCCATTGGCCTTCATTTTGATCCTCGTAAGGTGAATCATAAACACTATCTGGTAACCCTTTTTAAAGAAGTGCACAAACAGTAGAATAGGTAAAATAAAGATTCTTCATACTTTGGGCTTCTTAAATTGTCATTTCTTTTTGAAGTAGGCACTTCTAAGTTTGAATTATCTGCATTTCAAAAGCACAATATGCATATATTTTGCCAGCACAACTCAAATTTGTAAAACCTGGACCACTTTTAAGATTTACATATTAAATTTAAGCAAAGAAGCAATATTCATGGAGGAAATCTTTAAAAGCACAAATAATAATAATAGTAATAATAATAATGTGAGAAGAATGCAAGATAACTAGTTTGTTTTTGTTTGTATTTAATTTTGGCAAACATTTTTGGAAAATATTTTCATTAATATGTTTCTTCACATTGTATTTTATTTGTCACTTATAATTTTAGAATAGTTGACTATGAACAAAAGATGAATTCAATGTTAATAATGCTTAAAGTGTACACTATCACACCTTGTAATGACATATTACAATTATATAATACTTTTAGTATCTATTTTAATCAAGTAATTTCCCTTTGTATGCTAAAATACAAAGCTGCATGAAGCACGGTGATCTTTACATTTATTTTTCATTGTTAATTCTCCCTTTTCACCTTCTCTATTCTTTGCCTCTTTAATTGTACATGTAATGTGATATCATGCCTATAAAAATAAACAGGAAATAAAATATATGAGGATAAATGTCTTTTGTGTTCTAAATATCTGTGGTGTTTTTATGAGCTCTTATCAAAAAACATACCTGTGTGAATTAAGTGCAATGAAATCCCTGAGGATAATATCTCCAATTCTTTTTAAAACGTATTAGCCAAAATGAAGAAGAAAATAAGAAAGAAGTAATTTTCTCACCATCTATGATGCTTTTATGTAGAAAAAAAAAACTAAACTTAAATAAGATGGTCGAAATAAATTCTACTCATTTGCAAATCAAGTGAAAATATCCCAAAATATCTGAAACAGTTCAGAACAATCATATGATTTTGAAAGTTTAATATTCCTGAGGAAAATAAGTAATTCATTCAAAGGAATGTACCCCATGTGATTCAAAACTACCACATCATGTTCTCCTAATATTCTGAGAAACATTAAAGATCTAAGAAGAGAGTATTTTAGATTATCCACCTTGTCTTTATGATGATATTCTCTTCCATACCTTAAGCTACTAGATGCACTATCTATTGATTTAAGTAGGAGAGAATAAGTATAGGATCCAAATTAAAATGTAGATAATAATAAGTACAATGCCATGTTGAAAAACAAAGATTTGATTAAAATCAAACATTACTACTTTTATTATCTCTAGATAAAAGCCAACATAAAAATCATCATGCACTACATAAAAAGCAGTCACTCACCAATAGAACAAGAGAAGCACTAGAGTAAAATATGATAGCATTTTATGAGAATAACCAGCAATCACTGTTGCCATTATATAAGCAATATAACTCAGTGGACAGTGATCACCCAATTTGTACTACATTTAAAATACAGTCAGCCCATGTCTAGTAAATCATCACCAGGAACAAGATTAATTAATTTCTCAAACTGTTTGTAAATATACTTGTAAAATGACCACATTTTTCATAAAAATCAAAGAATATGAGCATATTGCAGGGGCTTCAGCCTAGTGAGCCTACCCAAGGTTTAGTTTCCTTAACTTTGTGATGAATCCACATTTAGGCAAAAGTGATATGTTACTTCACCCAAACTGTCCCAAATTTTTACACCAACATTTATATTTTCTTCCCACCATGGCTCTAAAAGGGAACAATAGAACCCAAGAATAGTAATGATTGTTAGAAGAAAATAGCATCTATCCAGAATCATCCCCAAACCTCCTACACCAAGCCTAAGTAAGGATAATGTTTAAATACTGTGTATTCTGTGCCCATGGAAGAATCAGACTAAGAGAAAGCAAAACATTAAATTAGATTTTTGAATACCAGTGGTTCCATTAATAAAATGCAAAAATACATTTTCACTTAGATATTTATGATTATATTAAGAATTTTATATGCTATTATATCCTAAGTGGTCAATAAACACAATAAATCATCAATTGGCCAAAGTAAAAAGAGTAGCTGAGAATTTCAGACTTAGCTGGTATCTCAGAGATTACTAAAACTATCTCTTGCATTGCCTGAGGAAATTGGAAGTCTATAGTTTAATGAATTTATAATGGTTTTTGCAATGATAAGCTACCAAGAACCAAATTTGAGCTGAGATTTGAAGACATATTTTCTCTGACTCCTGAGCAGTCCCTTTCTCAAGTTTAACAAATGAACAATACATGGGAAGAAATTGACTGTAGAAAAAGACAGAATGATAAATATTGAAAGAAGACGTGAATTATAACCTTAGCTCTGCCAAGTAACATTGGAAAAGACAGGTTTGTTCAAGTTTTAAGACTCAGTTACCTTACTTATTAATGAAAGGAATAATATTTTCCCTCTGGGTGCCCCAGCGCTCTTATAAGTCTCAAGTAAAATGGCTGTCCAAATACTCTGTAAACTATTAATCCATTTCCAGAACTGTAAAAATTTATCAGAAATGATATACTATGACTTTGCAATAATTTTTAAAAACACCTACACTTTGGGCTTTTTCTTCAATATTCCATGATTTTTTATTATACAAAAATTAAAAGAAAAACATTTGCATAAATGTCTACTGAATAGATCCCAAATTAAAATTCAATGAGTTTATAACAAGAATATATACAATGCTCTGCCTAATCTCCTTCATGTCATTACAAATCTTACCTTGCCTCTTCTTTCAGTCTTTCAGCAAATGATATTCATATATAATTTGAGTCAAGATAATAAAAGGGATCTTGCTTGTTTATGTCACCAACTCCTGCATTTCTACTTACTCTTACTTTCTCTTGGGTTATGCTGCAAAATGTGTTTTTCTTCACTTTAAAGATAAATTCCTCTACCTATTCTTCAGATTATATCTCTGTTCTCTGCTACAGTTAGCCTGCTATAAAAGGATTTCCATATTCTCTCTTTCCAATTTTCCATGAAATATTCACCTATCAACTCAATTTAATTTAGATACTGTTGTCATGTTTCCACTGAATAGCTCTCTGTCTGGTCACCAATCCTTGCCAATGAACCATTGCTATGGCTTCCATGTCATTTGTCTCACAGTTACATGTGCTAGAATCTCAGTCCTAGTGTGGCAGTGTTGAGGTGATGGAAACTTTCAAGATGAACCTACCAGAAAGTAATAAGATCAAGGTGGCTACACCCTCATGAGTAGATTAATACTGCCTCTTGGGAGTGGGTCAGGTCATGTAGACTAGATTAATTGCCATAAGAATGATTTGTTATGCCCTAGCAGCCAAAGAGTCAAGCCATGCGGGCACGAGTAGCATCCCCCACTGCCCCCTGCCTCTGGCCACTAAGCCACCCCAGTACTTGGATCCACACTGCAGAGGTGCAGGGGGTCACAAAGGCCTTTGTTCTGAGCTCCACAAGATAGAGTAGAAGTAAACAACAGAAAGAGGACCTCTCTCAGGCTCCTTGATGAAAATTGAAGACCACCGGAAAAGTGAGGAAAATCTCTGCAATAAAGGCACACCAGACCACTGTAGTAGGTATGTTGGAGGAATCACCACTTCTCATCAGAACGTGAACTATCTTCAGGGGAAGAGCAGCTGGAACCTGCAGTAAAACATTGCAGAGTTCAACCCAGCAGGTCAGGAAGCTCAACTTGGGCCTTGCAGTCAGAAATCAGCTGGAATCTCAGGGGACTGCTGCTGGCTTGCTGAGACTCATTGACTTAGATCTGCATACTGCTGCCCACATTGTCTATAATGACAGCACAGACACACCATGAAGGAGGCCCTTTATTATTTTTTTATTAGTTTTTAATTTCACAGTTATTTTTTCTATTTTTAATTTTTTTAAATTTTTTCTTCTCTTTTCAAATTGTTTTCTTCTTTTTCTTCTCTCTCCCTCTCCCTCTCTCTCTCTCCCACCTTTTTCTTCATCTCTCTCCCTTTTTGTTCCTGTTCCTGTCCTAATTTGGATTTCTTTTTTCTTTACTTCTTTTTCCTTCTCTAGATTACCATTAGTTTTAAAGGAAAGTGAATACAGTTTTTAGCTTCCCTATTGCTATTAGGTTTTTCTGTTCTTGTGTTTGTTCTTTTGTTCTATCTTTTCCTCTTGACTTCAACACTGTCCTAGAGTTTGCATGATCTTTGTGTGTCCCCTGGCCTCACTTCTAACTGTTTCCTATCCTTCTACCTATCTATCCCTCCCTCCCCAACTCCTTCTAAGTTCCCATACTGAAGGGTAAAGTTGCTATATTGAAGAGTTTATTCACTATAAACATATTTTGGCCTGGTCCTTAATTTTGATTTAATTCACATAGTTAAAGGTGATAGAATAATAACTACCACAAATTATCATTTTCTAAGTTGTGCTTGATGTTACTGCTGTTGCTGATTGTATCACTTGGGCTAAGATATTGTGATTGATCTAATCAGTTGTCCTTCCAGTATAGTGAAAATGAGATTGACTAAGAGTCATTTGAGACTCAAAACCTAAAGACCAACTGTAACTGGAAGACACCTCTGAGAAGCAATCATCCCATAAGGGTTCTAAATACAAACAACAAAGATACTTACAATAAGCAACACTGAAGTATCAACCCAGGAATTAAACCAAAGGCAGAACCAACAAAAAAAAATAGAAATGAGAAGACACCTAACCAAGGCACAAATCCAGACTTCCAGCTCACCAAAGGCAAATTCTGGGGTAAATGAGGTGGAAAAGTCTGATAATCAACCACCTGGACACCTTGAATTGATATCACAGGAAGTAACAAAACAGATGAATGAGGCTTTAGAAAAATTCAAAACAGAAATAATTTCCCAGATAACTACAGAGATGGTGAGCAGAATGAAAGACATGATTAGAGACTCTAGAACATAAACAGATAAAAAAAGATAGATGAGTTCAAGACTATGATGGAAACCATGAATCCCCAGCATAGGAAAAGAAATGGAAACCATGAATGCTAAACATAGGAAAGAAATGGAATCCATGAAACAGATTTGAACAGATATCCCGGAGATTAAAACCACAAAAATCAATAGCCTTCTTTCACACAAATAACAGACTCACTGATAGAGAAATTAGGGAAGCAATTCCTTTCACAATAGCATCCAAAAAATGGAATATCTAGGAATCAATCTAATGAAGGAAGTAAAAGACCTATACATTGAGAACTACAACTTTCTGCAAAAAGAGATTGAGGAGGATATAAGAAAATGGAAAGACACCCCTTGTTCCTGGGTAGGAAGAACTAATATACTGAAAATGGCCATACTTCTAAAACTGCTCTACAGATTCAATGCAATCCCGATTGCAATCCCAACAGTATATTTCACAGAAGTACAGAAAACAATCCAAAAAATCAGTTGGAACCAGAAGAGACCTAGAATAGCAAAAGCAATTTTAGGCAACAGGGACATGGCAGGGTGTATCACAATCCCCAACTTGAACCTATACTACAAAGTCACTGTGATAAAAACAGCATCGTACTGGCAAGGAAACAGACTCAAGAATCAGTGTGATAGATTAGAAGATGCAGAAGGAACTTGAGACATAATCAGCTCCCTCATCTTTGACAAAGGAGCCAACCATCTTCACTGGTGGAAAGATAACCTCTTTAAAAAAATGGTGTTGGAAAAACTGGATTTCAACTTGCCAAAGATTAAAACTAGACTCCTATCTTTCACCATGGCATGTTTTGATGTCTCTCCAACCTCAGAACTGACTGTTTTAATATTACAAATAACTTTATTTCTTTTTTCTAATGGCATCTGAAACTCAGCATTTCCAAAAATGAATGTTTTTGTCTTCAGTTTCAAACACGTTTATAATGCAAAATTTTCCCAGTTACCAAAGATAGAAACCTCTATATCTTTCTGAACTCCTCTCCTAAACTCTTCATATCCAACTGATTGCCAATTTCCTGGTTTTTACCCACAAATGCACTTTGTCTCTAATGAATTCCCTCTCATTAAGAATAACCACAATTCACACACAAAGATATCTCACCTGGATAACAACAAGTACTTTCTTTTTTTTTTTCCTTAAATTCTTTCATTGGTACATTTTAGGTATATGATACATCTGTATTTTTCATTGGATGCTTGTACCTGTACCTTTTGTATCTTGGTTTTTATTTTTTTCCCCATTCCCTGTGATCCCTTCACCCCCTCCACCCTCCCTATTTACATAGACTTTATTTCCATTTTTTTCTTTTCTCATAATTTTTCCTTTCCCTTCGTTCCTTTCCCCTTCCCCTCCCAACACCCCTACAACTTTGGACCTTTTCTTCCTATTTCAAATTATCAATTACTCTTTTTAATCATTTTAATCCTTATTTACACTTTCACTTTCTCATACTAAAGAAACTATTCGGTATTTACACGTGTGTTCTATTTATTTCACTTAAGAGCATGGCCTCAATATGCATGCATTTAGCTATAAATGTCTCTAGTTTCTCATTCTTTATGGCTGAGTAGTACTCCATTTTATAAGAAAACCACATCTTCTTTATCCAGTTTCCAGTGATGTGCACTTGGGCTGTTTCCAAGCTTTAGCTGTTACAAACTGTGGCACTATAAACATGGGTGCACGTATATTGCTGTTGTATGATTCTTTTAATTTTGGGGGGAAGATACCCAGCAGGGGAGTAGCTGGGTCAAATGGGACCTCTAGCCCTAGTTCTTTGAGGTATCTCCATACTGATTTCCACAGTGGTTGGACGAGTTTGCCATCAGACTTGGGCTTTCCTTTGTTGGTAAATATTTTTTTTTAATTTTTTTTATTAAATTCTTTTATTGGTACATTGTAGGTACACAACACAATTACATTTCTCATTGGGAATTGTACCTTTACATGATGCATCTTGGTTCTTATTTTTTCCCCATTCCTAGCCCTCCCTTCACGCCCTCCACCCTTCCCTATTTACAAAGACTTTATTTCCATTTTTTCCATTTCTCATCATTTTTTCCTTTCCTTTCTTTCCTTTCCCCTGCCCCTCCCACTACCCCTACCCCTTTGGACCTTTTCTTCCTATTTTACATTATTGATTATTCATTCTAATCATTGGTACATTTTAGGTATACAATATAATGACATTCATCATTGGAAATTTGCACCTTTACATAGTCTCTCTTGGTTCTTATTTTTCACCCTTGCCCAGCCCTCCCTTCAACCCCTCCAGTCCTCCCTATTAACAAAGATTTTGTTCCTATTTTTCCATTTTCTCATATGAATCCCATTCCCTTCTATCCTTTCCCCTAGCCCTCCCACTTCCTTCCCCTTTGTCCCTTTTCTTCCTATTTCACATTACCTATTATACATTTAGTCCTTATTTACACTTTCAGTTTCTCACATCAGAGAAACTAGTTGGTATTTATACATGTGTGTCCTATTTATTTCCCTTAAGAGTATCGCCTCAATGTGCATCCACTTAGCTATAAATGTCTCTAATTTCTCAGTTTTTATGGCTGAGTAGTACTCCATTTTATAAAAAAAAACCCCACATTTTCTTTATCCAGTGTCCAGTTGATGGGCATTTGGGCTGTTTCCAAGTTTTAGCTATTACAAACTGTGCTGCTATGAACATGGGCGCACATATATCACTGTGGTAATGTAAAATAGGAAGAAAAGGTCCAAAGGGGTAGGGGTAGTGGGAGGGGCAGGGGAAAGGAAAGAAGGGAAAGGAAAAATGATGAGAAATGGAAAAAATGGAAATATATACCGAATAGTTTCTCTGGTGTGAGAAACTGAAAGTGTAAATAAGGACTAAATGTATAATAGGTAATGTGAAATAGGAAGAAAAGGGGCAAAGAGGAAGGAAGTGGGAGGGCTAGGGGAAAGGACAGAAGGGAATGGGATTCATATGAGAAAATGGAAAAATAGGAACAAAATCTTTGTAAATAGGGAGGATTGGAGGGGTTGAAGGGAGGGCTGGGCAAGGGTGAAAAATAAGAACCAAGAGAGACTATGTAAAGGTGCAAATTTCCAATGATGAATGTCATTATATCGTATACCTAAAATGTACCAATGATTAGAATGAATAATTGATAATGTTGGTAAATATTTTATTACATTTTTAATATCACTCATTGTAATTGGGGTATTTAGAATTTCTATATGTTCTTCATTCAACTTTAGCAATTCATATGTATCTAGGAATCTGTTCATTTCTTCAGTGTTTTCCATTTTATTAGAGTACAAGGAATTTAATATTTTAAAAATATTTTTCTGAATACCTAATATGTTGTATTTCTGCTTATAACATTTATTAAACAAATATTTCTGAAGACTTGTTCTCATGATTGATTCACTAATGTGGATAAATCATAGATCTTGACCACTGAGAAATTATAATCCTCTTAAAAACATAAGAAAATTATAAGCTAGGTCAACATTATAAAATAGGAAATGGAAGGGATCTTTAAGATTATCCAATGATATTACCAGGACTGCACTCCCACCAACAATGGAGAAGGGTTCCTTTCTCCCCACAACTCTTCCAGCATCTGTTATTGGTTGATTTCTTGATAGCAGCCATTCTTTCTGGGGTGAAGGGGAATCTCAGGGTTGTTTTCTTCTGCATCTCTCAAATGACCAGTGATGTTGAACATTTTTTCATACATGTATTTGCTGCTTTTACTTCTTCATCTGAGAAATGTCTGTTTGTTTCAGATGACCATTTTTGAATTGGGTCTTTGAATTTGGGTGGTCTATTTTTTTCAGGTCTTTATGTATTCTAGATAGCAGTCCTTTGTCTAAGGTACAGCTGCTAAAAATTTTTTCCCACATAGTAGCTTGTCTTTTAGCTCCGTTGATTGTTTCTCTTGTAATGCAAAAGCTTTTTAATAAGATGAGATCCCAGTTGTTGATTCTTTGTGCTAGTTCCCATGCTACTGAGGTTTTGTTCATAAAGTCTTTTTCTATGTCAATGTCTTCAAGAGTTCTACCTAACTTATGTTCCAGCAAGTTTAGGGTTTCTGTCTAAATATTTAGATCTTTAATCCACTTCGATCTTAGTTTAGTGCATGGTGATAGGTATGGGTCTAGTTTTAATCTCTGGAAGGTTGAAATCCAGTTTTTCCATTACCATTTATTAAGTTTGCTATCTTTCCTCCAATGATGGTGGTTGGCTCCTTTGTCAAGAATGAGATGGCTGAGTATGTCTGGAGTTGTTTCTGCATCTTCTAATCTATTCCACTGATCCTCAAGTCTGTATTCAGAAAAAGTCAACTGAAACTATTAAAAATGTTGAAAAGTATATAATTTTCCTTAAAATAACTGAATATTTGAAAGGTACAGAAATATAAGACCATGCCATGAAAGAAGTCTGAGACATAAGGATTTAAGTTGAACACTGGAGATATTTTAGTCTTAAGGGCATCTGCCAAACCTTAAAAAACAAAAAGTATGGTTATTAAAGATGTGTTCATCATATGGAAAAAAAGAAAAAGCAAGAGCTTGCCAAGCACTATAATACACATACATATTAAACTTTGTGTAATGAAATATAATCGTTCTCTGATAAATCTCAGATTTCAATATCTATACATTCAGTTTAATCTTGAATCAGAAATACATATATCCTACTACTGCAGCACAATATAAAACACCCTTTTTGATATTCCATGTGAAAAATATGTTATATATTAATTCCATAACTTTATATAAGTGAATATATGTTTGCAGATTTAGAAAAGTATGTACATGTTCAAAGAAAAGAAACCAAAACTAAACCTCAAGAGGCACATTTAATTATAAATTATTCCTATTTACATTGCATCAAGTAGTTAAAAGCAAGTACAAATAACCTCATCAAATAACAAAGGTTTTTCAGGGAAAATAATTAAATTATGTATAAAAATAAAATACTGAATCATGCAACAAACACAGAACAGAAAACAACCTGTGTGATTTTTAACATAATTATTAGAAGAGATTATGAATAATTTTGCTTACTATGTTTCCAGTAATAAAGTATAAAAATATTTTAAAATGTATTATGGTGCCAAAATCATATTTAAATAAGATCAAAGAAAACATCTAGGAAAATGTAATAATAAAATAAAATTATTACTAATAGTTTTAATAAGAATATACTGTTGAAAAGTGATGTAAATTGAGAGGTTAAGCAAATGAATGTATACCCAACTAATACTTAGATATATCATTTAGAAAAAAAGAACATATATTAGCCTTATCTTACTGTCATAATAAATTACGATAAATTTAGCAGTTTAAAAACATTAATTTATTACACTCAGTTATGTAGGACTGAAGTTCAATATAGGTATGTCTCACTGAGCTAAAATCAAGATAAACAGGACACAGTCAATTCTTGAGGAGGTAAAAAAGAATCTCTTTCTTGCTTGTTTAGTTTCTAGAAGGTTTCTATCCATATTTCCTTGCTGGCTATAAATTGAGGTCCATTCAGATCCCCTAGAACCTACTTTATTCCTTAGGTACTATATCCTTCTTATACTTTCAAATAGAGCAACTATGGATCAAATAGAGCAACTGTGGAAGGAGACAATGAGTAAACTTCGCGAGATTTCTTATTTTGACACACTCTTGTTGTTGTAGTTGTTGATTTTTCCATTTCTGTGGATTAATGTAATTAAACTGAGCCCATTTTGATAGTGCAGTATATCCTTTCCATCTCAGGACTCTTAATCTTAAGCCATATCTGCAGCATTCAATTTTACCATGAGAATAATGATGGTCAAAAGTCTAGGGAATTAGCATATGGGTGATCATTAATCTGTGTTTCAAACGTATGAGGAATTTAGAATTATCAAGTCAATTATATTTAAATAGAATTCCAGAAAAATGAAAAATACTGGAAAACAGAAACTTTGTGGAGATAAAATAACTAGGAACCTTTTCAAAATGATGAAACTCATTAATCTATAGAAAGGAAAGAAAAGAATCAAGATATATCATGTTCAGTTACAAATTCTTTATAATGAATGTGATCATTATGTATATCTAAATTACACCAATAAAATTAATTTTAAAAAAGAATCACAAGTAAAATAAAGCAGGGTAAATAAATAAAATTTGTCATTTTCTCACATGTGGAGTACCAAAGTACAGAAAATATTTTGGTTTTTAAAGAGGACAGAGGGAGAAAAATTCTAATTCATCCTTTACATTGGCAACTGATGAATAATAACAAATAATAGAGGTGAGGCATTGGTGGACTTATGTTTTCATGTGGAAAAGAAATTATGACTGACCTACATTTATATATACAACTCATCAATTAAAATTTTTCATACGAAGAGCAATTTGGCACTAAGTTGAACAAAGGCATTGAATGTGCTATTTCAAATATCTCAGATAATTACAGGAAATGGTATCCTAAAAGTAATCAAAAGCTTACAAATATTTCACCAAAATAATATCAATAAAGATATTAGAACTATTGAAATGATCCTAGACACACGCAGAACACGTGCAAGGCCCTGGGCTGAATGCCAAGGATTACACACACACACACACATACACAAAAAAAAAGAAAGAAAGAAAAGAAGAAATTAGAGAGTAAGTCAAATCTATGTGAAAAATAAGAAGTACTGATAAAAAGAGAAAAGAAGGAAGGATGGACTTGAAAGGGATATAATGCACATGTATATCCAATCATCAGGTTGTACACTTAACAATATTTGGCATTATACTCAAATAGATCATGAAAACAAAAAAAGGAAAAATTATGGTATATGAATCATTTCTCAAAATTTAAAAAGAAACGATAAGCCCTTTTAATGTAATGGTGTAAATAAATGAAACAATGCTACATGCTATGGAGGAATAATGAGGATATTGTTGATTAAAAGAATCAAAATCACAAATAATATACTTAGAAATTATTGTATGGAATGAGGATTTGCTCAAAAAATATGAGATGCTATAGAAGGGCCTCGACTCAAAGATTGGTATTTAACAACCCAAAATAGAAGAAAAATTCTTTAGGGTCTTTTCAATGTTACAATCATAGGACAAATTCAGGGGTAAAGATTTTTGAGGAAGTGACAAGGTTAGGTTCTTTGTCTTTTGTGTTGGTTACACATTTCCTCAGTTAAAACCATTCTTTAAATTGTACAGTATTACAAACTTAATTGTATTATGTCAAAATAAAATTTCAGGGGCTGGGGATTTAGCTCAGCGGTTTTGGCTCCTGCTGCACAAGCGCAAGGACCCGAGTTCGATCCCCGGTATGAAAAAAATAAAAATAAATAAATAAAATAAAATTTCATATAAACTTACGGACTATATGAATAAACACATAATAATAATTATGCAATAGCCTACTGAACCTTATGAGTTTCATTTCCTTTTTTGATTAAAATCTCAAGAGTAAGAGCAATTTCACTTGCTTTTTTAATAAATCATAGCTTCTGACTTTGGTGTGAATGCATATTACAGACTGATGAAGATTTTTCCTTTTTTTAAGTATTTTATTTATTTATTTATTTATTTATTTATTTATTTATTTATTTTGGGGGGTATCAGGGATAGAACTTAGGTCCTTGCGCTTGCAAGGCAGGTGGTGGAACCACTGAGCTAAATCCCCGGCCCTCTAATGAAGGTTTTGAGTGCAGTTCACTGTCAGAGTACTATATTAGAACATCTGTGTACCTATGTTCAGTCCCCACCACTGTGCACAAACACATGCCATGGTTGTTTAACAATGGGTTTTCTGTGATAATGGAAAAGACCTAATTTGTAACATTTTCCAATTCTGTGATGCAAATAATGCAACCATGTATGGAATATTCATAATATACAAAATATGTATGAAATATGACAAATATTATTTGTGTGTATTAAACATAAACTATCTCACCTTTAGAAGGTAAAAGCAAGCAGTAAAAATCAACACATGTGGTGTTAGTTCTAGCTAAGTATTTTATCAATAACTCAAGAAGTGCATTTTCTGGGCCACCTTCTGTCATCATTGTTTCCTTCATGATGTCATGAAGTATAAGTCAATCTT
Organism: Heterocephalus glaber; assembly: GCF_053883595.1. Classification (NCBI taxonomy): domain Eukaryota; kingdom Metazoa; phylum Chordata; class Mammalia; order Rodentia; family Bathyergidae; genus Heterocephalus; species Heterocephalus glaber. The sequence continues at coordinate 37,340,289 of NW_028258138.1, forward strand.
CAGTTTTATTCTAAACTGGATAGTTTTTTACCACTCCATAGCAAATCAGAAGAAGAAAATGATCTAATATATACTGAGTCCTGAGATATCTGGATCCTGGCATCAATTATTTGCTGTATTCAGGCTGCCATAGCAGAATATTACAGACTGAGAGGTTTAAACAACAGAAATTTATTTTGTCACAGTTCTGGTAGAGGGAAGATCAAGATCTAGGCTCCCAGCCAATTCAGTTCCTGGTGAGGGCTCTTATCCTGGCTTGCAGAATCACTTATTTGCCATTGTCTTCACACGATCTTTCCACTGTGCTTAGGGAGAGTGTTTCTTCCACTTTTTATAGGAATATCAGTTCCATCAAGTAGGGCCACACCCTTGTACCTCATTTAACCTTAATTACCTCCCTGAATTTCCCATATCTGAATTGAGTCACATTAAGGGTTAGTTCCAGCATACATTATGAATTTTGAGAGTACAAAATCCAGTCCATAATATTGCACAGTAAGTTTCCCCTAGAAAGATTTCTTCTTTCGAATATATTCATGAAAATGGATTATTTTGCAAAGTACAGTGGGAATGAGTATTTGAAACACAGGCAATATACAAAAAGTGGTTATTCCTCTGTGTAAAGTCTTTAATTTTTAAAGTAGTTTTAGATGCTCCAGAGATACTTTCTTACAGGAAGCATATTAGTTTTCTGAAAATTCTAGGTAGAAATGCAATTTATAAAACACAAAAGACATTCTCGTAGGTTTACAGAAAATAAAAATGCTTCAGCAAATGGCCTGCACTATAAAATCCAGAAGAGAAGGTTAACTTCAATCTTTCTTGTTACAAGCCTCACAAAATAAATACTTCAATTTAGTAATGAAAAAATTAATCTATTATCTCATAGAAAAAGGAAAGCCTTCAAAGATACTAAAGGAATGTTCACCTTAGTACCTTAGTAATAAAATTGTCTTTTGCTAAGAATAAACCAAAGGAACATATTATCACTTTCTCCAAATACTAAACATAAATGGGAGTATGTTAATCTACTAACACAAACAAGTAAATATTATGACCCAGTGCCCTATAAAAATAACTTGATTCTGTGAACCACAATATTTTCTTTATAGTCCAATACAATATTGTACTAATATTTCTTGAAAATTATATTTTGGATATATAATAAAATTTCCGTATTTTAAAGTAAAAATGATTAGGAGAGTATGAATTTCTGAATTAAGTTTTTTATAAAAGAAAATTCAACTTTAATATTTTCTCAGCATTTACTTCTGACTTCCCAATGTTCTCAAGAAGCAAGAAGCCAGTCACATTTCCCTGGATGAAACAAGTACTGTCAAATCAGATCAGTACCTTTAAGGGAGCAAGAGCTGGAGACAGAGATTAAATAAAAATAACAATTTCATTACTCATCACAACTTGAAAAAGTGGCTGAAATCATTTGGTTAGTTTTGTATGGACACTGGGGTGCCACACTCTTCATCTAAGCAATCTGATGTTTAGCATTTCATCTAAACTGCTTGGCGTCGTGTAAAAAAACCAATCCCACTCAGGTACAGACCAATACACTAGAGCTGAAGCCTGGCTTTGATCAATTTAAACAGGTAAATTGATTCATTCAAGTAAGAAAAGAAAACCAATTTGCAGCCCAAGTTATACACCCAGGATGATCCAAATAACAGGATAATAGCCACATCTTCATTTTACACAGTATAATATGAACAAAGCTAATGTATAGGATTTCACAGCCCAAAGTGAAAGTGAAGATTGACAATCATCTGAGTAATTTGTAGTGGGGATATTCTATCTGAACAACAGGAACCAAACAAGATTACATCAGATGTCTTTTGTTCAACTAGAATCCTTCAATTCCTATAGTTACACAGACCTGTGAAATTCAAAGTAAGATTAATCTATTCATGGGAAAGTCTCTTCAGAGAACGTTCCTATTGCCTCACTCAGATCCCTGTTAAAGGTAGTGCACTGTGGCCCTTAATGCTGATACGTCAACTTCATTAAATTAAAAACACCTAGCAAATTAATGAAGAACACTCCTAAGTGTGTATGGAGAATTCTGGAGTTATAGTTTTAAGTAGTATATATGGTCCCTGGTATGTTCCCCTCTACCATTGTTCCTCTGCTATGTTTTCCAGCCACCATAAACTAGCAGGTTCTCTCCACCATGCCCTTTTGCCATGAGGGTTCTTCCTTGAAGTCAGTTGAACATATACTCAATTTTTCTGAAACCATGAGTTAAATCAAGCTTTTCCTCCACTAAGTTGTACATTCCAGTATTGTATCTCAGTAATAGTTATTTCTGACTAATACAGAAAATTGGTATCAAAGAAGTGGGGTCACTGCTATGACTATACCTGACCATGTGACTTAGAAAAACTTGGAACTGGTTTGTGGGAGAAGTTTGAAAAGGTTTGTACATGCAGGCTAGAGAAGCCTTAGAATGGTGTGAACAGTGTAATGGGTGATTCTGGTTGGAGCTCAGAAGACCAGAATGCTGACAATAAAGGCCAAGTTCAAGACATTACAGTTTGGAATAAGCAGTCCACTGACAGCTGGACTAGAGGCCGTGTGTTTTATACATTGGCAGAAAATCTGAAAAAAGCAGAGGTTAAAAAAATGTGAATACTTAATTTTAGTCCAAAAGGTACTATGTTAAAAGTCAGGGCCTAAGGATGTGCAGTTGCTGAAGAAATCACTAGTACTAAAAAGAAATCCAGTTCTTTACATAATGTTAAGAGGAAATATATTTTGAAAGCATCTCAAAACATTCAAGAATCCAAGCACACAAGCTCAAGAATGCAAAAGTATAAGACTTTCACTTGAGACAAAAGCCCAGGACCCCAACTTGAGAAGGGCTTCCTACAGAACTATCTTCTTGAAATTGATTTCACTGGACTCAACCACCCAGACACTAAGATACTACTGTAGTCATGCTCCAAGGGGCCCATCTACTGCTCACATTGGCAGCTGATCTTCATGGGGTCCATGTGATGATACGTTTACTAGATGCACAATGCAAGTGTTGTGGGTTCTGGAATGCTTCCACCAGATTTCAAAGGAAGACCAACGAGTCCAGGCAAGAAGACCCTGAGAGGATAGTGCATGAAGCTGTGGAAATGAAGTCAAAAGTTCAGTGTAGACCCCTGGAAGTCAGAGATGCCAAGGAAACTCTAGATCATGAATGCAACAAGTCCAAGAAAGAGAAGGTAAACCCTATAACCAGCAAGACCTTAAGGGTGGGCCTGCCCAAGCCTTTTGAAACTCATATATCATCACCATGTACTCCACTTATATAGATACAGGTCTTAATGCTTGGCCTGTTAGGTTTCAGCATCGTTTTGGCCAATCTGTTTTGTTTTCCCTTACCCTTCCCATCTGGAATGGAGAAGTTTACCTTGTGCTGGTATTCCTTGGGATTATTACAAAAATTGTTTTTGATATTTATAAAGGGCCCCACCCCAGAGATTGCCTTGAGTCTTTGCGGACATTTACACTTGGACTTTCAAAAATATCGAAACTGTTGAGACTTCGGAGAAGAGATTATTGGATTCTTGGTTGTGTAGAGGAAAGCTACATTATATTAAGTAAACTCATGAACTTGCTGTTGTTTTTATTTGGAAATTAGTTATGGTCTAAGATATGTCTGGGTATAAAGTTGACAAATGGTGAATTATGACTGTTAAAACTGATATGTCAACTTCATTAGATTAAGGAAACACCTAGAAGACTACAAAGCATACACTCCTGGGTATGTCTGGGGGTCATTAAGGCATGCCCTTGGATATCACATATGGTCCCTCCCCTGTTTCCTTATGCCACTGTTCCTCAGCTCTGCTTTCTTACCACCTTCAAGGAAGCATCTCTGTTCCATTGCACCCTCTGCCGTAAGATTTCTGCCTTGGAGTCTGCAAACCATGTACTGAATCTCCTGAAACCACAAACTAAATTATGTAGGGAACGGGGAAGGGGAAGTTACCAGCACTCTGCAGTGAGTCCTGGTCTCCTGCGAGCCACAGCAGCACACAGCGAATTACAGGAAAGGTAGAAAACTGAGACTGAGAAGAAGCTGAGCTTTGGGTCTGGTCAGTGCTGCTCTGGGCAGCAAAGACGAAAACCCCCACCTTACTGCACCTTTTATTCAGTCCTCAGTACGTCAGGAGAAACAAATGTAACAAATGACTTGCCGAGAGTTCAGTACATCCTGCGTAAATAAGATGTAACAATCCAAGATCAAGGAGGAACTGAGTAGATGTTTGTTCCTCCCAGGGTGTTTTCAGCTCCCAGGATGTTTCTTGTCCTGGAGAATCACAGACCGCATCACCGGATCATTGAGTTCTCAGTTGCCACTGGAGGCCAAAATGTAATTATGTCTCGGAATTCCATAGCTGGGCTGTAGGCAGGAGAACTAGGCTAAACAAATGATTTTTCCCTAAAGTTATGTAGCATTGCTCCCGACAAAATTAAATCTTTCTTTCTAGGTATCTAGTATTGTGTCTAAATGATGGATATTTCCGACTAATACATGGACTTATCCACACCCTCTTTCCCTGAACCTGTGGATATTGACTAATTATGACTCTCAGTTTCTGGCTTCAAGATAAAATTGCCCTCAGTCAAAGTGGATTGATTCCTCCTAGAAGCTATGTCTCTCCAACTCCATCCTTAGCCACCTTGACAAGTGGATGACTCATAGGAGGTAACTGATTAAGTTCCTTACTTTAAGTAGGCTGTTACAATTTGTACTACAGAACTTAATTTGAGGTATTTGCATCTGTTTTTTCAGCTATGTTAGCTTGCTATTTTTATAATGAAATACCTGATATAATTACCTTACAAAGAGAAAAGGTTAATTTTGGTTCACAGTATTGAAGGTTCTAGTCCATGAATAATTGGTCCCATTATTTTGAGCCCATGGCAAGATAGTATATCATGGTGGAAACACAAGATGGAGAAAAACTGCTTATATCACCAGCTAGGGAGCAAGAGAAAGAAAGGTCTGGAGTCCAGCAGTTTCCTTCAAGGGCATGCTAAGGACCGTCTTCAGGGCATTATCTCCTAATGGTCCCAACACCTCTGAACAGTAGAACCATGAGGACCAAGTTTTTATCACAGTGATTTTTGGGGCAACTCACCATTCAAAATATAGCATAAGCTGAGAGAAGAATTTGGATTAGTTTATGAATTCAACTTTGCCCTACTGTCTTGATTTTGGTTCATCTGAAAGAAATATGCCAGCTAATCTTTGAAGATTTTCTTACTTCCTTGGCTCCTTTTAAGAAACCTGTCCTAATACAAGATATACAAGAAGTTGTCCTAGGAGTGATCATAATGATAATTTTTAGTCAGATTGGTCAATACCTGGACAGTAAAGAAGATTCCTTAAGTGTTGGCAGGAAGAAAATGGCAGTCATTGGCATGTTTTACCACTGAGGCTCCCAAAATATTCAACTGTGATAAATTAGTATGAGACACAGATGTGAGGAAAAACACCTGTTTATATTGGGGCATTTGATAAATTTAGAGGACATAAGGATTATGACCTTGAGTAAATGTTGCTGATCACTATTAAGACCTTTAAAAGAAAATATGAAGTTCAAGTCTGTTAATCACAGTTTTAAAGCAACATGGATAAGTTCTTTTTCTTTTCCATTACCTGGAATTGAACTCAGGACATCGTGCCTGCCAGGGTGGCCCTGTGCCACTGAGCTACATCCCTGGTCATTTTTTTTATCTGTAGAGTTCTTCTTTGTAACACTTGGATGCTTATTTCTTGCCTGTGAATTTAAAATCCAGCAAAAGACCAGGAACAGAATGCAATTGTATACCAGAACTTTAGACAATATCAAATTCACACTGTGAGAAAAATCTGCTATGCCAAATGAGAACTTTAATAAGAAAAAAAGTAAGATTCTGAGACTGAGATGGAGATATACAAAAATAACTGCTAATTTCCTAAATGCTCATTGACATAATTACAATAAAAATCCTCTGAAAGGGCAACCAGGGGATCTGACCTAATAGAATCTTTGGAGAAGACTCAAAACACTGTCTTTTTTAGAGGAAAGTTAAATGGGCAACCAAGGAAATTATTGAGTAAACATAGTTACAGAGATCAAAGAATGGAGCATCATAAAGCTGAGGTAAGCCACAATGGGAAGTTTCAAATCAATTATTCATTTTTCAACTCTAAGCTAGTTCTCAGACCCAGAAGTCATTGATCAATAAATTGGATATCCATGAGAAAAGATTCTTCAATTCTACATTAAGAGGAGAAACAATTGACTTAGGTCACTAGAGAAAATTTATTATTATCCAGGTAAACTAATCATTTTTCAAAAACTCAGCATTTTTAGAAAAATGCCCAAGAAGAATTTCAAAGTCCTATAATGAAGAGGCATGTTTTCTGGATTCCCTAGAAAGAAACATGAATCTCATTAAATGAGAAGGAAAACAATGTAATAATTTAGAGCCTCCTACAACAGTGAAGTTTTTGGGGATCAAGGGCCCATAGCACACAAAAAATTACAAGATGTATTGCACCTTGAAACTCCTACCAGTAAAGTACCCTGGATTTTGGAGGCATTGTATCCTATCTCTGAGACAACAACTCAGATGGCTGCCTGTTTTGAATCAAATTTAGAACAATTAAGAGCTCTAAAGTAGGTTCAGACTGATGTACCGGCAGTCTTGATTGAACAGTACAACATGATACTTATGAAACATGGATGTCTTTTCTAAGTATCAGTAGGATTGCCACAGTGGAAAACTCTAATATATAGAACATGGTAATACTGTCTTTACCAGGAAACTATAGACTATTCCAAAAAGCAAATACTAAACAGCTAACATGCTTCTGAACTTTGAGTTGAACTGCCATTTTACATTGGGATACCAAGGGACCATTAAGCCAGTATTATACTAAATGACCTGAAACATATTATACATATCATGTTCGACAACATTTCCTCAAACACAAGTGAAAAATTTCATATGAATCTCCACAGATGTAGAGAAGCAATTAGACACAGTAGCATGGTAATCTCACTGACTTCTGAGTTATCTACTTCTCTACTTCTTCTATTTATTTTTTTTGAAACAAAGTCTTGCTATGTAGTCCAGACTGTCTTTGAACTCACTATGTAGCCCAGGATGGCCTCAAACTCACTGCAGTCCTCCTGCTTCAGCATCCCAAGTGCTGGGATTATAGGCGCCGAGTTACCTATTATATAAATATTTCTCCCTCTGCTCAGACAAATGGCCTCATAGAAAGGTGTGCTAGTTATTTGTGGTTTTGACTGGATTGAGGGACTACTGGAGAGGTGATTGGTTTGTGAGGGCACTGACCTTATCAATGGGTCAACTCATAATTGAGTAAACTGTGAGGAGTTGCAGGCTGATGGAAAGAAGTGAGTCATGAAGGAATGATCCTCGGGATTATACTTGGTACCTGGTCTGTTCATCCCTGGCTCTTCTCCTGTTGTTTACTGGATTCCATGAATTAAGCATTATTTTTTCTATAATACCCTTCCTCCATCATGTTTCTATCTTGAAGCCAGCTGACTATAGACTGTAATTGAAATTATGAACCATAATAAACCTCTGCTCTTTTAAGGTGTGGATGTCAGTATTTTGTCTAATAATGGAAAGGTGAACAATACACAGGATTCATTAATACCAGCTGACTGAAGAGAGAAAATTCATATTTAATCCAAAGATACATCTGCTTGGTAAGATGATAATGGACTCCCTAATTGTCCTGAACCCATAACCAAGAATAGCCTCAAAGATAGTGGTGAGGGGAAATGTTCCAAATAAGCATTGTCTAGTGGAATACCTTGTCAACCTCTCTGTACAGGATATGGAAATAAATCTCACTTTCCTGGCTGACACATGTATCTATATCTCCATATCTCAGCCTACACTGACTGATGTATAGAACAGACCTCTGTACATAGGACAGACCTTCTTGCCTTGGGATGAAACCAAATCTATGAAGGAATTCATGTTTCAGAATGTTAACTGAGGTCACCAAGAAGCTGATCTCTGAGATCATCCTCTTTGCTTTTTTCCCTTAACTTGCTTCCTAGATCCTCCTTTCTAAAAATTACAGAAATAGAAATTCTCCTCCCAGGCTCTGCTTCCATGAAACCCAATCTAAGATATTATGATGCTGAACCATATTTCTGATGGCATCTATTAAGTGATTATAAATTTATTCCTTCACTACTCATAAAAGTACTATTTGATAGTACAATGATAGTGTAATAAGGTTGAATAAGAATTGATATCATATAATGTAAAACAGGAAGAAAAGGTCCGAATGTGTAGGGGTAGTGGGAAGGGCAGGAGAAAGGAAAGAAGGGAAAGGACAAATGATGAGAAATGGAAAAAATGGAAATAAAGTCTTTGTAAATAGGGAAGGGTGGAGGGTGTGAAGGGAGGTCTAGGAATGGGAAAAAAATAAGAACCAAGATGCAGTATGTAAAGGTACAATTCCTAATGAGAAATGTAATTGTGTTGCATACCTACAATGTGCCAATAAAAGAATTTAATAAAATAAAAAAATTAAAACATAGTGGCAAGAAAAAAAAAACGAATTGATATCATAGCCAGAACTAGCTACTGAAATAACTTCAAATAAATAATCTCAAATAAATAATCTAAAATAACAAGTTTACTCCATCTACTGCAATTTAGAGAAAATGTTTCAACATCATATTTTCACTCTGGCTCCCTTCAGTCTCAAAATTATTAAAACTTAAGGTGATAAGACCAAAGAACTAATATTTCAATGAAGCATCATCAAATTTTTTATGAATGGCAACCTATCTATATAAAAAAGTCAATCCAGTTACTTATCCAGTTACTCTCCCTGATCATTTTCTGTATGAAATGCCTATTTGTCAAATCAACACAAAATATGAATGTTTGATATTCTAATGTGAATATTCTTTATAAAGAAATTAAAGATTATAACCTTACCAATTGTCTCTTCAATGCAAAAAAATTGCACAAGGAAGCAGACTTTACAACAAATTGCTTATTTATTAAACATGCTTATTAAATAACATAACTGTAAACAAAACAATGTAAATGAACTTTCTAATCAGCACTATGTAAATCTTCAGCTGAAGAAGAAGGAAATAAGAAAAGTCACTTTTTCTTAGTATTTCTAGTGATGTATACTTCTCTCCAATTTTGAGTTAGATGAATGAATAGCATCATAAAGTCAAAAGCCTAAAATAAATGGATCACAGCAACAAACCCTTTATTTATCTGTGGCTTCTGACACATTAAAAAGACCTTATATTTTCCTATTCCAATAAGTATGATTGTTCAAAAACATGAGAGATTAATCAGTTGCTTTGTCAAAGATCATTGTAGAAATAATATCTATGCTTAACCTTCTGCCTTCTGGCTCCTGCCATCAGTTTGTTACTCAAACTCCATTCTCAAAACCCTGACAACTTTCTAATCACAAAATCCAAAATCCTAAAAGCCCAGAAAGCAAACATTTTAAAGTAAAAATTTAAAATTTCTTTGTACTTACACTGCTGGCAGTATCTAATATAAACAAATACTATGTGGATAAATAAACCACTCAAATTACTAATGAATGCATCCATTACCAATTGGAGATCTATCTATATATCTATATCTATATATGTATATAGGTATAGATAGATATATGTATATAGATATAGATAGATAGATATGATACAGTCAGAAGATACCTATAAAAGATAGATACCAATCAGAAGATAGGTACCTCAGAAGATAACTAAGAAGATACCTAAGATACCTCAGAAGATACCTACCTACATATATATATATATATATATATATATATATATATATGATACAGTCAGAAGATACCTATAAAAAATTCCATCATTATGAAGAACTGTATAATCTAGAACACATGCAATTTTTCTTAAGGTCGCTATAGAATTTTATATTTGCTTTCATTTGAAGATCAGATATGTCATATCATATTACATACCTTGGACTCAAGACTATTTTCAAGATTCAAATGCAACTCAATAGTTGAAGTTTAGATGAAGACTGTAATCCAAAAATAATTAAAATAAAAATCAATTATTTTTTTAAGTAATACGAGACTTTGCACCTGAAGTTTGAAACAGGGAGATTAATATTTTGGTGCTTGAGTGTAAAAGTAAACAGATACAGCTTCTATTAACATAAGTTCCAAGTCTAAGTTCCTAAGTGTTCAACTTAAATCAGTCCATATCGAGGTGAGTAGCAATGAGTATGTCTGGGAGTCCAAGGAAATAAATAGTCTCTGGAATTTCCACATGAAGTAAATCTCTTCAAGAACTTGTCCTTTCTCATACAATGCAAAGTTTTAACTACTACCATTCAAGGTATTCACTAGAGCTTTCCCATTATTTCCCATTTCTTAGGAAATGAGGTTTTGTTTTTGATTTTTTTAAATGTACAAATTAGCTAGACCCCAAAAGTAGATGCAGGGAGCTCATTGTTTGTAGTTTTCTTCCTTTTAAAAATATTGATAAGGTGTTTAGAATCCTTGAAAGTATGTCAAACATTAAAGTTCAAATTAAACCCACAATTTTGCCAGTAACTTGTACTTTTTCATATTTTTAGTGTATTTCATATTTTAAGAAACAATAGCAAAGGCTGTCACACATTTCAGAAACCAATGAATCATTTTACCTGCCTCTCTTATTTCTATTCTTGCAGCCATAAAATCACATAGTGTTGCATTATGTATTCAGTACCAGATATTTAAGGTAAACAGGGTTCTAAGATGAAGCCCAGGATACTCAAACCCTGATATACCTTTCCTGTTTAATTTTTTCACAATGAGTGTGAGTAGGATTTATAAATATGATAGGAAATAATCCTTGGGATGACATTGGATTATATGATCCAGTTGACTTTAGAAAAAGATTATTTTAGATGGGACTGATCTAATCAGATGAGCCTTTACAAAGGACTATAGTGTTCTAGAAGAAAGAGATTTCAAGCCTGGTAGGAATCCAATATGAGGAATATCCTCCATTAGATTCTTTTAAGATGGGAAAGGAAAGAGGAAAAGGAACATGCAGAGCCTCTAGAAGCTAAAAGCAGTCTCAAGCAAATAGCATCAAATGAGAATTCTCAGTCTTATAATGACAAAAAGTGCATTTTATCAATAACCTGAATAAGCCAATAGAAGGAATCCACCTTCTGAATGAGAAAATAGCCTGCCAACACCTTAGGAAAAATTGGCAAAGGATTCAGATATTACTACCCAGACTTCTAAGCTATAAAAATGGTGATACAATAAATAAGTATTGTTTTAAACCACTGAATTTGTACTGACTTGTGACACAGCAATATATAATGAATATATATTTTCTCCTGTCAACCTCATCTAAATCAATTATAGTATAATTTAATTTGTCAGAAAACACTTCTGTAACCCAACCAATTACATTAATTCCCCTGATAAGTGTTGTTAGTGAAAGTCTGGGAATATGTTCAGATTGCAGTGAGTGAATTTTTATAGTACTTGAAGAAAAAATATACATACTCAATATATAAATAAGGAAAATGGTTGTCCAAGATAATGTTCTGAAACCAGAAAAGAAATCAACCTTAAGAGAAAAATGACAAGCAAAGAGGAAGGTGATATTTAGAGAATGACAAAAAATAAATAAATAACTCCAGATCCCTGATCATATTACCCATGCATTTCATCACATCTCTCCCCTTTTTGAGCATGTAAAATAATAAATTTGTTTTCACTAAGTAAGCTAAAGTGAGCCTCAAGTTTTATAAACTATAGATAAAAGCACTGAATGTGATAGAACAGACAGATAACACAACCCAGAAGAAGTTACAGAGTGTTCCAAAGATACTTACATGAAAAAGATAGAGTAATAGTGAAGATTAAAATTATTCTTAAAACATAAAAATTCCACTAAGAGTTTAATAGATGATGAATGTTGGATTTGCTCACAATTCAAGGACACTATACAATAAAATTCTAGTCTTCATTTAACATTATCTAACAAAGAAATAGTTAACTATGATGTGGCTGCTACAGAAACTTTTAGGGGAAAAGTATCATTCTAGAGTTTATATAATTTGACTAAAGGAGCAATTTTAAATTTATTCTAGCCTTCCATAGATAAGATTGAAGAAAACATCAAATATAAAGGATTTTAATGGAAATATGGCCAAAAACATGAGCTACTGCTATACATGACTGAATTCCGACTACCTAACCCACAAATGATTCTAATAAAAATTTTTAAAAGATTTACAAATCATATCGCAATCTAATTGATAAGTTCCTTTTTGAGGTCATATATGTTAGAGGGTACATAAAAATGCCTCCATTCATTTAGTATATATCATTGAGATTTGGAGATATTTTGATCCCTGTACTGAAATCTATCCTAGACTTTTTGGAATCCACTAGAATTGCCTTTGGATGACATAAATCTTTATTTATATATATTTTATTACTGCTGTGTACATGATAAGCATTCAATACATTTTTTGCAAATAGTATTTGGTTTCTATTTAAGTTAACAGATTAGTAGATTGCAATTTTGTATTTGTTTTTCAATTTCTGAGGTACCCAGATTAAAAGCAAAACAAAAATATAAAAAAGAAAACACAGGGAAATGATTGAAGAAAATTTCCAAAAAGAAAGAAATCAGGAACAAGTAACTACCCAAAAGACAATCTGAAGGGCTGCTAAAAGAGTTAATTTATCCAAGTGAATTTAATGAAACATCTGGTGGGAACTAAGAATTCTACCTTGATTTTCACAATCCAGAAAAATGTTCTGCCAATAGTGACATTCAGTAGATGTTATATAAATGAGCCAAAGATGGACTTTGTGTATTGGCTCCTAGGTTGTTTACTTCTCACAGCATGCTGAGGCCAGTTAACTTAAAAGTTTGCCTCTGGTGAATACAAATTTTTACATAATAATTTGCTCAAAACACAGTTCAAATAAGCAGATTTTTAGTCATTTGTAATATCTACCAATCACAGATTTATCCCAGGGCTATAAAGACTACAGACCATTACTTATTTATTTATTTATTTATTTATTTATTTATTTATTTATTTACTGGGACCAGGGATCGAACTTGAGCCCTGGCACTTGCGAGGCAGGGGCCAGAACCACTGAGCTAAATCCCAGGCCCCATACCACTACTTTAATCAGACTCCCTGACCCAGATACTCTCCATCATGGTGTTCAGTGACATCACAAACTTTAGGTGTCTTTCTTCCTCACTGCTACCTTTCCCCTGAGATCCTTTGACTTCTTTCTTTTCTAAATAGTAGCCACCTTACTATGACCTCTGAAACATCTTGTGCTGTAATTTCACTTGCAAGTAAAACATTCAACATTGCCTATAAAGAGCAAGTATGTGATTCTGATAACTTGTGGTCAAATCTTTGTCCTAGATCAGTTCCCAAATCTCTCAAACTCCCTGTAGTAAGTGTATAGGTATGAGGAGAGACTAGACTGATACCTAGATGGCAGCCAGTGAGTTATCTTAAAATATGTAAGCCTCATCTCTGTATATAATGTTTCTTGCATAATTACCATTCAGGGGAAAAATTGTTTGATAAACAGACATAGAGAGTAGGAGAAAGCCACATACCTACTTTTTCACTTTAAATGTAATGAAAAATACTCAGAATATTTGGAATACAACAAAACAATTCAGAATTTAAGTCTCATAACATTTTTAATAGTTAAACTATTGCTTCTCAAATTTGGATTCCTCCAGTGGTGGTGGGAATTCACTTCAGTTGGTTGGTCCAACAGTATGCTTGGACCTAACAGATGACCTGATAAGGATAACTCAGCTTCCTGCAAAGAGAATGGTTGATAATAAACACAGAGGGACCAGGCACCATTTAGTCAACTCAAGCAGAAACCCTAGGTAAAAGACAACCAGACAAAGAAAGTGGCAGATGATGGAGAGTACAGAGAGCTTTAGAGACATCAATCAAACTTCTGGGCCTATTTATACATAGAATCAGCTCTATTACTATGCTCATTCATAAAATATAATCACCTGCCACACACTGCTTTGTCTACAACAGTTTTCAGTGGGTTTCTTAAATTTCCAAAATAAAATGTCCTGATTAACACAGAGATTATTACTGGTAAATGGATTAGAATGAACAAATCAGTAAAAAGCAACGCATTCACTAAGTAAAATGAAAGAAAATAAAATCTCCAGTCAAATTTTATGGTAAATTTTGGCTGCCCATACAACTCAGTGATATGCTTACAGATGAAGTTCTTGCTTGTGATCCGCCAGAAACATCTTGGGCATAGAGCAGTAGAATCTGTTATTCTCTAGATGTCAGTCCAATCCCAACTGCCCTACTAAAGTGTATATGGGTAGGGGTGAAAACTTATAACTGTAAAGACCAAAAATGGCAAATCTTATATGTACTTTGATTGGGCTCCAGATGCCTTGATCTGATTTCTTTTTCTTCTAAATCCTGCTCTGCATGTACTGTTTGTATTATTCTAGCAGCTCTCATTGTGCAGAAAAGATGGAGCTGCTCTTACTTTCATATATTAATTTCCCAGTATTCCAAAAGCAATCTTTGGAATTAATTAATGGACAGGCTAAGCAATGTATTCACCCATGATTGTGGTTAGCGAGATGAAACATAGAGATTACCTAAAGAAAATCATGGCCTTTCTTTAGAACTGGAATGGAGTCAGGTTCTGTACAATGTAAGGACATAATGAGGAATTAAATTATTGGTACTTTTAGGAAAAAGAGAAAGAGAATACATACTAGAAATGCAAATAACAATTTGTGGGGAACCTCTACTATAGAGAAATCAGAATTGCTGTGTCATGAGTAAGATGTACATTTTAGAAAACTTCTGATGACAGAAACCAAATAAAAGAAAAACCAACCTCCTAAATTTTTCCCAAGAAATGAAACAAAAAAATTCAAAGACTTCTTGTGATCTACTGAAAAGGAGTATGTTGAGAAAAGAAATTTAAGAACAAGTCCAGATGTTGAAGTTGCAGCTTCCAGAATTATAGTCTGTTTAGAGCTTGAAGATATCTCTTATGTAAATGCTAGGACACTGATTGAAAAAGACTAGGCTCTTGATAATTGCAATGAGGGTACCACAGATTAACCAAAACACATGAAATATATTAGTCCTCAAACACACCATACAGTGCACTTTTTAGAAATTCAGTATCATCGTTGGCTGAAGGAGCTTTCCCCAGGTAAGGTGAAAGTTGGAAATGTTCCTGGCCAGTGGTTGAACACTAAATGAATGACAAGTAAAAGGAATTCAAATTCAAATTGACTGTGGATGGAGCAAAAGATTATGATAAAATCCACAGCATGAACAAAAAATAAAAATATTACAAATAGAAATAACTAGTATTCTAGCATTTAAACATACAGGGCAAATTTGTAGAAAAAGGATATGGACGAAACTTAAGAAAGATGAGTGAGATGCTATTTTAAAGCATCTAGAACTTACTGATATATAGAGTACAAAAATTGATATGTTAATTTTGGACATTTCCAAACTGCCTTATGGGCCTTGGCTGAGCCATATTCAATCACTTTGAAAGATCAAACTCTTAAACTAGAGTCTATAAACTATATGAGTTTGTGTAGTTGCAGGTTATCTGGCCAGAAAGTTAAGAGCCAGGAAAGCTATATGCCTTTTACTTTAGTAACCTTTATTTTTCTCCATGGTCTCATATGATGATAAGGCTAAAGATTATGAAGAGTTTCTTATTCTAACCAAGTTTTCCCTAGCTATAATATTGATTACTGAATTTTTCTGCAGTATTGACAAACCCTAAGCATATTTCTATGGAACCATTACAAGATAAGAGCAAGTTGATTATTTTGGATCCCACCTAGTAACAATGACTGATAAAAAGTAATTGAGAAGCTGAGAATGTTGCTCTGTGATAGAGCATTTGCTCTGTAAGATCCAAGAACATAATGACATGGAGCAAATGCTCCATGGTAAAGCAATTACTCAGGGTCTGTAGAGGCCCTGAGTTTATCCCCCAGGTTTGAAAAAACCTTGTAACAATTGATGAAATATAGGCAAGGACTCTCTGATTATACAATGTAGGTAATGAATATAAAAATCTAGCTACATGAAGATGACTGTACATAGAATGGGAGCATCATTTTCTCTTTCAAAAGGGTGATTTTTTTTGACCTGTAAGTCAATTTGCTGCTCTGATATCACTCATCATGTCTTTTGAAAAGTTATCTTAGCAATTTGTATGTGTTTCTAACTCTTCTACGACTGTAGCCATACATATAGTATCTAGACTTTGATGATATGCCTAATAAATTTTTTTTTCTGAGAACAGGAAAGAAAACAATTTGAACAAAAGTCAATATTCCAAAATCAATTTATTAGGTATACCATTCACAGAACATTTCTAAGCTCTCCCTACATACTTCTCTGTAGAAGATGCTGTTCCTTTCCCATCCATATCCCTCCAACTTTCTAGTAAGCTCTGACAAGAGTTGCAACTGCTAGTAAGTATAACATCAGTACTATGTACTTCCATCACCACTATTCCTACTCTCAGATGGTTGTTTGGCCAGAAATAGTAGAGAAATTAATATCCTTTAATAATCCTGATTTAACAATTCTCAGGACTTCATGCATGAATATCCAACTTATTTCACTCTTCTTATAGGACAATTATGAGGATCCAGCCTACAGTTTCCCCAAGTATACTCATAAAGTTAAGCCAACTTGTTCACAGTTGTTTTAACACTCTACTTGAGTTTGCTGCCTTCCCAAATATGCAATATGATTTTGCATTCTTGTATAAAGATCTGCTTCTAGAAAATTTTTTTAAAAATCCTTCATGGAGGAGACTGAATCTTCTCATTAAAAGTTGTAATTTATCTGCATTTAGATTTGTTTTGTCTCATTGTCTGGTAGTATTAGCCATATATGTACTGAATTTCATATATACTGGCATAATAATTTTCAATGCATGGCTTCTGCTAAAATTTTGACTGTATAGGAATAATGAGAGAGCTGTGGATTGATGTCAATCATTTTCACTGGATGTATCATGCTCTCCATCAAGCAGAGCCCTTGGCATTATAGAATAATGGTATCACCAAAAAAAAGTAGGATTAAGCAATTACAAGGTAAATCCATGCGTGTTAGGGACAAGAAGCCATCAAGTATTGCTATGCTTCCATTTATGATTAAATTTAAATCAATACATTTATGTTTTATCTTTTTAGCCCCCAAGTAAGAATTATCAAATAGCTCACCCTCACAAGTTTCTTAAGATTAAATAAAATAATACATGTAGAACAAGATTCTCTGTACGGGCATTGTTTTGTTGTAAACAAAAAATGGAAAGCAATGAATACTAATCACTTCAATACTTTAAAACAAAGTGCCAATGCACCTACATATAATATCATACAAACAAATTAAGAAAATGATTTTTATGTGCATAGCTCATATCACACCTTGATGTGTTTTTGAATAGCCTTAAAGATTGAAAATAATAAGGTCAAAACATTAGGATTTCTTCAGAAAGATATGTAAATATTTTGTCTGGCACCATCAGGAAACTTTCAGGAAGAAAGTTACTTGAAAAGAACTATTATAATAGTTTAATATGTGAAATGCAAAGTCTGGTACTTGACTCATGCATGTCTAAAAATGGTAACCTAACCTCACTAGGCTAGGCGGAGGTACCTAGTCTTGGTCAGAGGGAAAAGGCAGCAATACGAGGACATAACTGCTCTGTGACCATTAGCAGAGAAAAGGTTGATTTTTCCATAGTAATGAAGATTTTTCCAAAAGCTATCAGACCTAGGTCATCTTGGAAGGCACTTCACCTATGAGTACTATTTATAGGACCAAAGTTGACTAAAATAGAATGCTTAAACCCATGACCGGAAAAAAAAAAATGAGTTCACAGTAACACAGAGTAGGAAAATGGCCTTATCAAGAAACTGTAAATGTGAAATTCTCAATAATGAAGATTTTTTTAAAAGCCTACAAAAGAATATTTGAACAAATAATACACATATGTGTAAAAATATATTATTCCTATCAAGGAATTTTTGTCTATTTCTTTTCCTCTCCTTGATCTAAATAGTGATGGCAATTTTTTTGCCTATTTCCTTTCCTTTCCTTGATTTAAACAGTGATGGGAAACCTTTGCAGCTTTCAATGGTACAAACAACCCACTGTGGCACGCATTCCATAGATCTGCCACCACTGAAAGGAATTCTGTTGGTGCCGCTGCTTTCCCACTGTTGTTATCTCCAATTGCTAAACCTGTACGAAGAAGTTCCAATGTCCTTACCAGCCTCTTTTCAAGTTCACAGATAAAACCAGAAGGGCTGAGGGAAGAAAACGGCTTAATTGGATGAGAGATCTCTTTAAATTTAAGTTCACTTTCGAAAACCTAAAGGCAGAAAAGCAATAAGTACTGCAAGGGTTGTTTACAAGGGCAAAGAGTAATTGTTCAAATAACTTGTATATGATTTTGCTCCTCAAAGTATGGTCATCACTGCAGCAGCAGCAGGACCCAGGAATTTTTTAGGATGAGAAAATACTAGGGACTTTCCTGATTCTATTTGTTTAAACAATTTCCAACTGAACCCAAAACTAAAACACCTAACCAAAAAGTGGGCCATTAAAATGAATAGAGACTTCTCAACGAAAGAAATACAAATAGCCAAAAAGTACATAAAAAAAAGGTTTTGCATCTTGTGTCATTAGATAAGTGCAAATCAAAATAACACTGAGGATCCATCTTACTACAATAAGAATGGCTATCATCAACACACACACACACACACACACACGCACATACAAAGTACAAATGATGGTGGAGTTGTGATGAAAAAGAAACTCTTCTACATTTTTGGTGAGAATGTAAACTAGTAAAATGAGTATGGAAAATATTATGGAAATTCCTCAAAAAACTAAAAATATAAAATGCATGACCAAGTTAAACCTCTTCTGGATATTTCTTGAAATAGTTAGTCATTATATTATTGTGTTACATCCATATCTGTGTTTATATCATTATAATTCATAATGGTCTATATGCCCATCACAGATAAATAGATAAAGAAAATGAGATATCTATCACTCAGCCATAGAGAAAAATAAATTTTAGTTATTTGTAGAAAAATAAATTCATCTTGAGACCATAATGCCAGGTAAAATAAATCAAATGGAAAATTCCTCCTGCAAAATAAACCAAAAATGGAAATATTTTAAAAAGCAAAATAAAATAATGATAATCAGAAACAGGAGCAGGTAGATTATTTGGAGACAAGAAGGGAATTTGGAATCGGGAAGAGGGGATGATGAGGAGGGAAAGGGGAAATGAAATGATTAAGATGTGATCTGTACATATACCAATTTCCCAAGGTAATTGAAATTACTATATATTGTAAACATTTCCATACATAGACATAGACATATGCACTGGTTTATAGGATGACTGTAGAAAAGAATAGGGTTGTTTTTCTTTTTCACAAACTTTTAAATTTAGATCATTTAATAGCCTGAAGATGTGCAAAGTATCTAGCAATATTTACTTAACTGTTGTAGAACTGAAGAAAAATTATAAAGCCATGATTGTGATGAATTACTGAAGCAGATTCTTTTTCTTGTTTTTTTGTGACAAGTCAGACTGTCTATAAACACTTAAGAACAATGAGACATATTTGCCTACTAAAGAATCAACTTTAACAGGAAAGATATCTAACAGACATGCCATTCAAGGCCTGGCTGCAATATCATGAATTTTTTGTATGTGTCTGTCTCTTTGTCTATCTGTCTATGTCATATATTCTGTGCAAAAAATACATATGTGCACCAACATATACGATAAGATATGAATATAGATTTTATTTTTTGAATTATGTTATTATTCTTCATCACCATTGAATTACTGTGTACCTGTATATTTCTCTTCTGACAAATTTACATTCATAAAATTAAATAATTCTTTTTGAATGAGTGACTCAGTGGTCATATGTCTTTTCCTTATTCTCCACGTGGCTAACAAGTGTAAGAGTTTTACAAGTTTTATGAGTAAATGCTTTATAAATAAAAGTGTTTCATAAAGAAGTATAATAGAGAAGATTTTCCTTAGAGGATCGGGTGGGAAAGTTGTGGCCCCAATGAAAATACTGAAAGGAACTGAAATAGGCAGCTCTTAGCTAATCCACAGCAGTAGGGAGTAGACAAGCCTGCCTGATTAAGACAGGTAACTTAATGCCCTGGGAATTTGAGCTTTGACATTTCAATGTCAATCATAACTGAAGAGTATGTACCCCAACAGCTAGGATCCTTATAATACCTTCAGGGAACAAACTTTTTTGCACCCTGCAGGAACTTAATCCCTACTCAACTATTTTCTGGGCCAAAGATTTTTCTGAAGCTTTACAGAAAAACTCACATCAAAAAATAAATATTATAAATAAAGGCACTTATCCATCTTACCCATCCACCCCTTTTCAATTCCTTATGACTTTAAAAAGTTAGTTGCACATTCAGTTATTTCATAAGTCACAGTAAGTTCAAATTAATCTTAGGGATAGGGTATTTATACCCAGTTAGGGTGATACTAGAGAATTTTAAAACTCAAGCAACTATCTCTGTCATAGCTAAAATATTACTTTGGAGCTTTTTGTTTTACTATATTTTTATAAATTCACCTAGTAATTTTAAAAATATAGTAAAGAAAAAAATATGTTTTAATGAAGCAATATAAGCCAAGTATAAATTTATAAGTACAAAATATATTTTTCTGGCTATAATTTTACTTATTCAGAAAAGAATCAAACGTATTTGGTATTAATCAAAAGTAATTGTTATGAAGGTTTTGCACCACAAATAATGAATGCTTGCTTACAAGAAGATGAAACGTACTGCCATTTCAAGTTTCTTTTCAGTATTTCACTGGACATTTATTTTAGAGTGTTGGTATACTTTAGTGCTAGTCTATACAAATACCTCCAAGGGTCTAAGACTCATTCTTTGTTCATTTTTTATAAAGGATATAAAACATTCAGAGAGTGTAAAATAAATCCTTCTCAAGTATGTATTTTCAATCAAATTTTTTTTCTGTTCTTGGATGAGAAATCCCTTTAACAAAAGATGCTGACCCAAACAATGTGTACATGTCAGATAAGCATA
Organism: Heterocephalus glaber; assembly: GCF_053883595.1. NCBI lineage: Eukaryota > Metazoa > Chordata > Mammalia > Rodentia > Bathyergidae > Heterocephalus > Heterocephalus glaber. The sequence continues at coordinate 37,361,532 of NW_028258138.1, forward strand.
TTTCAAAGTAAAATATGTATTATTGAGGCCGGGGATTTACCTCAGTGGTTCCGCTGCCTGCCTCGCAAGCACAAGGACCTGAGTTCGATCTCAGGTACCAAAAAGCAAAAAAAGTATTATTTCTCTTATATAAGAAGCACAAAATATAAATAAAGAGCAAAAACAAAATTAGATAATAGAAAATAGAGAGACAGATCTTTAGCCAAAAGAAAGTCCAAGGAGGAAGGAGGAGTGAAGCGAACAGAAGGTCATGAAAAAAAATAGAGCAAGATAGATTATATAAATATGTACCAATTCTACACAAGGAATGCAATAATTATGTACTTCAAACATGTACTAAGAAAAAATAAAAATTGAAATATATACATAATACAATTATTCAATGATGAAAATATTTAGTTGTCTAAAAATTGTATTTAAACTCTTAGGACAATTGATTTTACCAATTAAAATAGAATTAGTTAATATAATTGATGTTATTCTTCAAATAGTTGCCTGCTTATCCCACTCTGGTGGGAAAAGGCACTATAGCCTTTAATACAATTTCCAACACACGTTGCTCTTTTCTGCTAATCCAATGTGTCCTGATTCACATTTTGAATTCCTACATAAATTGAAAGAAAAGGAGAAGAGGGTTGCAACTTAATACAGCAGGAGTGCATGATGTCACAAGTGATTAGGACAGGTATCTTAGGTCCTAGTATTTATGGGGTTTCAAAAATACAAATGGATCCCTCCACCAACAAAACAGACAGCAACAATTGGAAATGAAAGAAAACATCTCTTAATAGCACCATTGCTTTTGAGAATTTTCAGTAACTGTTCAGTCAGTATCATACTAAAGTAGTCTTATGCTGCAATTTTCAAATCAAATAATGTTTGTTATAATATTATTTGTGACAAATTGCTTCTTTTATTATCGTTTTAAAAACCTTTTAATATGTCCTCGAGAATTATGCAAAGGGAAGAAAATCTACAAGGGAATAAACAAAAACTCCAAAGAAATAGAAATTTATCAGTTTGTCTTCTAAAATATGTAATAATGGTGTTGGTCAAAGGCAATAATTGATAGGATTCTATATATGATAATAAATTGAAAGAAAAACAGAGATTACCGGGTACTGGCTCATGTGAATATAGAGATTGAGAAGTCACACAATCTAGAAACCCAGGAAAGAGTTGAAGATCTGAGAGCCAAGAAGCTGCAGTGTAGACTCCAGTCAGAGTCTCAAGGCCTGAAAATTGTACATTTTGTTCTATTGAGGTCCTCACAAATTGGATGTTGTCCATGCATACTTTGGCGGGCCATCTATTTACTTAGTACTTATTCACATGCTAGTTTCTTCAAAAAGATCCTCACAGGCACAACCAGAAATAATATTTTCCCAGATATCTGGTCATCCTCTGGTTCAGTCAAGATGACAGATGAAATTAACAATCACAGTTTAGAAAGGCATGTTATTCATTTTTATACTGATTTTGTTTGCTGCTACATTGCTAAACTCATTTATTTTTTTCTCATAGGTTTTTTTCGTTTCGTTGTGTTTTTTACTGGATTCCTTAGGATGCCCTATAAAATATCACATTACACGCCAGTAGTGATAGTTTTGCTTCTTTCTTTCTAATCTCAATGCTCTTTTCACATTGCCTAATTATTGTGGCCTTAAGTAGTACTACAATATATTACATGTAAGTACTGACCACAAACTTCCTCATCTTTCTCCTAACCTCAAAGAAAAAGTATCAAGTTTTTCACTATTAAGTGTGTTCTTAAATATGGATTTTATATATCTACCCTTTTATCAAGAACTTTATCAAAGTTCTCTGTAACAACTACTTTCCAGAGTGAAAGTTGTTCAATTTGTCAAATGCTTTTTCTGCATCCATGGAAATATTTGTGTGGTTTTTGCTGTCTTTAAAAAAAACCTATTCATATGACATATTGAGTATTATTCTTTTGTTTTTGTTTTGGATAAGATAGTTAAAATCTTGCCTTTTGTTGTTGATTTACTATAAATAATCTTGATTTCATTGATTTTTCTTTGTAATATCCTATGTCATTAAGTCTCTAATTTTTCTAATATTTGCTTTAAATTTTGTCTGTTTTCTTTCTAATGTTTTAATATGGATATTGAGGTTACTGACGAGATATTTCTGCACATAAGCATTTATAGCTATCAATTTCCTTCTGCGCTTCTTTTAGCTGTATCAGATAAATTTTCTTATATCATTACTTTTATTCATATGAAATTTTTGCCCAGTTCTTCCACTTGAGCAGTTTCAGAAACTAAGTTTTCAATACTTTTCCTGTTATTTTTCTCTTCTCTTCTTTTTCTGTGCTACTGTTACACACATGTTAGTTCACAAAATTTTCCCACATTTTTCTGAGGCTACATTAATTTTTCCTTATTTTCAATTCATTCTTTGGAATACATGAGCTATACTGATTGAACTTCAAGTTTGTTCACTTAACTTTGTCTTTCAACTTTTTTTTATTAATCCAAATTTTACATATGTCATTTTAGTTATTGCATTCTTCCATTCCAGAATATCAGATTTTTTCCATAATGTCTAATGATATTTTGTTATACAACACTAACATCATATTATCATTCCCTTCTTTAATTTTTAATTGATTTTTGCACATATTTATAACATTTGGAAATCTTAGCCTGTTAAATCTTATATCTTCCCGTTGTCACTAACAATTTGTTTCCCGCTTCTTTCTAGTGCATGGGTCATAATATTCTATTGTTTTTCACATCTCAGAATTTTGAGCTAGAAACTGGGCATTTTAGATTACATTGTAGCAACTTCTTCAGTCCCATAGGGAGGATTTGTTGCTTGCTTAGTGGCTGGTTGGACTAGTCTATTACTGCTCTCCCCATATTAAACCCAGAATGATGCTCCTCAGGAAAGTAGAGGTTCGTTACTCTAAAATGACAACAATTTTAGGAATTCTCTCTCCATCTCTTTCCTTCATCACATTGAAGTGTTAAGCTCGACTATTTGGTGAGTGACTCTGCTATTGTTTTCAATAATTTCTGGACCCTAAATACTCTATAAATTAATCTAATCAAATTCTGCCTCTGATGAAGGAACAGCTATTATATGTTGATATTTTAATTTTGTACACTTCCCAGGAGGGCTCCTCTCCACAATTTTCTGCTGCTTCTCTCCTGAAAACCAACTCATACACTTTTCACTTTGTATTCTCCCAGTCCACTAATTTGCTTTGAATTGTGCCTAAAAAACCTTCGACTCTTCTTGACAGTGCCCACAGGTTTGGCCTAGACATTTCATAGGTTGGGAACCGCTTTAAATTCTGCTTTTCCCAAGCAAAAGCTTGGAGCCAGTTCTCTAAAACTGGGGGAATGGACAATATTACATTTCATTCTAAATGATATTCTTGCTTTAGGAGTAGGCTTTCAATGGGGATGAGCATAGAGTAACCTGATGACATAGAGTAACCCTACTTCAAGTCCACACAAGTGAGTGGTGTGCCAACATTCTCGGTGACACCACATCTATACAGAGCCTCTGCATGAATAGAAACTGATCGATAACACTTGTCTGGCACTTAACCTCAGCAGCAAGGAGCTAGGACATTATGAAAAATGGTTACATCTTGCTCTTGTCAGGAAGAAAACCCTCTAGCCAGTATCTGTGTGTAGAGGGATCACTGTGATCTTTTAAACCTTAGTTTGGAATGGAATTTCCATCTTAATAATTTAGATTTGGAAAAAGGAATTCTTTTCAAAATTGTTGATTCCAACTTTTCTCACCAAATTTTCAAAAATTGTCTTTTTGGGCATTTTGTTTTTCTTTTTGTTTTTTGAGACAAAGCTCAGGCAGGCCTTGAACTTACTATGTAGGCCAAGATGGCCTCAAACTCATGGAGATCCTCCTGCCTCAACCTCCTGAGTGTTGAGATTACTGGCGTGAGCCACCACATTCGGCTTATAATTGTCCTAAATAGCTGTTTCTTCATTTATTGTCTGTCCTTAAGATAATAACTACAGGCCTTCAATAATTTGGTCTTTTTTTTAAAAAAAAATTCTCATTAGTTTCACTAGACAGTAGGATCACAGAGCCCCTCACACCCTCCACTCTGTAAAATTTTATTTTTATTAGTACATGACATAGTACATGTTGACATTCATCGGGGGAAGCTGGGCCATGTATGTAACACATCTTAATTATTTTTACATCCCCTTCCCTTCCTTCTCTTTTCCTTTCTCCAACTCTTCCTATTTACAAAAGACCTATCTCCCTGACTCCTATTATGTCTCTGTTAGTTTTGCTCTTTATTTCTTCTATAAGAGAAGCCATGTGAGCTGCCATGCCTGACTTATTTTACTTAATATTATAGTCTGAAAGTACATCCTTTATCTTGCAAATGATTCAAAAATACCCTTCCTTAGAACAGAGTCATACTCCATTATGTATAAACACCATGTTTTCTTTATTCATTCATCTATTGATGAACATATACAGTGTTTCCAAGATTCATTTATAATGAGCTATACTGTATCCATGCTGCAAACATGGATATGCATGTACTGCTATAATATGATGCTTTTGACTCTTTCAGGAAGATACCTAGAAGGTGAATAGCTAGGTTAACTAGAATTTAGTTTTTGCGGAGTCTCCACGCTGATTTCCATAGTGATTGTATCTGTTTACACTCCCACTACAAATGAAGAAGGCTTCCTTTTTCCCCCAGCCTCCCCAGGATTTGTTATTATTTGATTTCTTAATGATAGTCATTTTTTTCTGGGGTATGATGAAAGATTAGGGTTGTTTTAAAATGATTTGTCTAATAGCCAGAAATTTTGAACATTATTCATATATGTATTTTCCATCTATTCACACTTCTTTTTCTGAGAAGAGTCTATTCATTTTAGTTGCCCATTTTGTGATTCTTTTATTTTGGGAGTCTAAATTTGTGGAGTATTTTGTATATTCTAGATATTAGTCCTCTTTCTGAGATGTAGCTGGCAAATGCTTTTCCCATATTGTATGGCATCTATTTGCTTTTTTTGTTTGGTTCCTTTGCTGTGTAGAAGCTTTTGAATTTGATATAATGCCATTTGTTTAGGTTACTTTTGTGCAATTAGAGTTTTCTTAAAGTCCTTGCTTATACATATTTCTTCAAGAGTTTTATGATTTTGTGGATTTTATCTTTCAAGGTAAGAGTTTTATGGATTTTATCTTCCAACACAGTAAGTATATCTGTTTTAATATTTAGATCTTTTATCCATTTTGATCTTACTTTAGTATGTATGAAGAAATATGGGTCTAGATTGGATCGTATGCTTATGTATAGCTAGTTTTCCCAATACCACTTGGTAAAGAGGCTATCTTTTCTCCTCTGCAATATATTTTTGACCCCTTTGTCAAAGATCAGATCACTGAACGTGCTTGCGATTGTTTCTGCATCCTTTATTCTGTTCCATTGGTACACATGTCTGCTTTTCTGTTAATACTATACTGTTTTTGTGACCAAAGCTTTGTGATATAACTTGAAATTCAGGATTATGATACCTCCTGTTTTGCCCAAGATTGCTTTCACTATTTTGGGTTTCTTCTGAATTTTAGGAATTCTTCTGAATTTTGGTTTTATCTGGTTCTGTAAGAAACGTTGTTGGTATTTTGGTTGGGATTACATCTATATATAAGTTTTGGAAGTATGGCCATTTTGCTAATATTGTTTTTGCCTCTCAAGGATGGAGGAAATACCTCTATTTTCTATTGTCCTCTTTGATCTTCTTTTTGAGAATATTTTAATATTTATTGTAGAGATTATTTCATTCCTTGGATAGGTTAACACCTAAGTAATTTAATTTTCCTGGGTGTTATTGTGAATGCTATTGTTTTCCTAATTTCTTTTTCAGGGAGTTTATTATGCTTGTATAGGAATACTATTGATTATTGTTTGTTGATTTTGTATCATGCTATATTGCTGAATTTGTTTATTAATTCTAGCAGTATTTTGGTGAAATTTTTTGGGTCTTCTATATAAAGGATCATGCCATCTGCAAATAATGGTAATTTGACCTCTTACTTTCCTTTACATATCTCTTTTATTTATTTCTCTTGCTTGATCGCTCTGGCTAATGTTTCAAGAATTATGTTGAACAGCAATGATGATAACAGACATCTTTGTTTTATTCCCAATTCTAGAGGAAAAAAATTTCAGTTTTTCCTTATTTAATATAATATTGGCAGTAGGTTCATCATAAATGACTTTTACAGATGAAGAAAAGGTCCTTCTATATCTATTTTCTTCAAAGTTTTTCTTATAAGTGGAACTGGATTTTGTCAAAGGCTTTTTCTGTATCTATTAATCATATTTTTTCCTGACTTCTCTTGGTGTCATGTATTCCATTTATTGATTTATATATTTTGAATTATCCTTGCATACCTGGGATGAAGCCTACTTGATCAAGATATGTAATTTTTGATGATTTGTTGGGTAATATTTGCTAGTATCTTGTTGAGGATCTTTTCATCTATATTCATTAAAGAGATTGCTTGTAATTCTCTCCTTGGGAGGGTATCATTGTGTGGTTATAGAATCAGGGTAATGTTAGCTTCCAGGAATTACTTTGGCAGTGCTCCTTCCATTATTTCATTAAAGAGTTTGAAGAGTGTTGGAATTAGATCTTTCCTGAAGTGGTTGTAGAATTCCAAGGTGAACCAATCAGGACTTGGGCTTTTCTTAGTTTATAGGTTTTTTAATTATTGCTTCAATTTCAATATCACTTATAGAATTATCCAATGATTTTATATCTCTTTTGCTCAGTTTTAGTAATTTATATGTATCTAAGAATGTATCCATTTATTCTCAATTTTCCAATTTCTTGAAGTGGGTCTTCAAAGTAGTTATTGATAATGCTCTGGATTTCAGTGGTGCCTATTATGATTTTTCCTTTTCATTTCAAATTGCATTAATTTGAGTCTATTTTTTTTTCCTTTTCATTGGTAACATTGACTAAGGGTATAATTGTTTTTACTTTCAAACAACCAGCTTTTCAATTCAGTACAATTCTTTGTTTTCTTGTCTCAGTATACCTAATTTCTGATCTGATCTTTATAATTTTCTTCCTTGTACTAGCTTTAGATTTTATTTTTCTAGGAATTCAAAGAGCATCATTAGGTTGTTTATTTGAGCTCACTCTATTTTTCTGATGTGGGTATTTGCAGGTATAAACTCCCTTCTTAAAATGGCTCTCATTATGTCCTAGATGTTCCGGTATGTTGTGCTGTCCTTTTCATTTGATTTTAGTATCTAATTTCTTCCTTGGCTTCCTCTATGAGCCATTGATTATTCAACAGTTTATTGTTTAATTTCAATGTATTTGCATAATTTCTATATTTTTTTTAATCTGTGATTTCTAGGGTCATGAACTGATAATATGCTGGGATAATTTTGATTCTTTTTTGTTTACTTAAGCATGCTTTATGAGAGAGTAAGTGGTGCATTTTGGAGAAAAGTTCATGTGCTACTGTGATATGGAAAAGTTTTCGATAACTTAATAGATTGAATTTTAAGGTAGTTGTAGAAATAAAATAAGTAATGTGTTCTTTTAAGATTTGCTTTTCCCATAACTCCTTGTTTAAGGTGATGGTTATCTGACTCTAACCAGTAACTTCATTAACCTAACAAATTTACCATGTCAGGGTGAATTTACAATGTATATGTGCCTATCTTGTGTCTGTGACTTGTAAACAGGAACTGGAATTGTATTTACACATCAAAGACCACTAGGGATGAGATAATGGCTAAAAAGGACATGAAAAGGGAAACAGTGAATAAAGGGGTGCAGAGACTAACCAGACCTGTTTCTGGGGTTCCTGCCCTCTCCTGAGAAGAAATTTTATTATTTTATCTGAATTCTGTGTCTCCATGTATTTTTTTCCGAGATTTCTGCAACAGCTGAGAAAGGTGCACATTTTGTTGTTGCATGGAACACTCTATAGTTATCTATTAAGTCCATTTGCTCAAAGATATGATTTCACTCTAATATTTCTTTATTTTTTTGCCTACCCCATCTATCTAATTGTGATGGTGGTGTATTGAGGTCAATCGCCCACTAAAATTGTGTCTATTTTTATCTGATCTTTTATGTTTGGCAGTGTTTGTTTTATGGAGTTGAGTGTGTCAGTGTTTGGTGAATATATATTTATACTTGTTATCTCTTCCAGTTGACTTGTTCCTTTAATATGCAGTGACCTTCCTGGCTTCTTATCAATTTTGGCTTAAAGTCTACATTGTCATAAAAGAGGATAGCTACTCCTGCTTGTTTTCAAGCTCCTATTGGATGAAAAATTGTTTTTTTTTCTTTGATATTTAGATTGTCAATTTTTGGATTAAATATATCTCATATACAGCACAAAGTTGGGTTTGCATTTTGCTCCAATTTGCTGATCTGTGTCTTTTAATTGTCAAATCGAGACCATTCACATTGAGAGTTATTACTGAAACATATTGTCTTATGCTTGTCCTTGCATTAATTTCCTGTTTCTGGTTTCTTTTCCCCCTTCTTAAGTATTTACCCTGCCTGGAATAATAATTACACTAAAGATTTTGGCACTGTTGACTTCATTGTCTCTTTATAGGATATCTTTATTAATTTTGCAAGTGATGGAAAGTCCTTATTTCTATGTCAATTTTGAAGAACAGTTTTGCAGAATATTTCAGTCTTTGTTGGAAGTTGTTTTCTTTTAGGGTTAGAAACACTTCACTTCAAGCTTTTCTGACCTTTAGTGTTTGTGTTACAAGTAATTCTAATGGGTTTACCTTTGTAAGTGATTTGTTGCTTTTCTCTGAGAGCTTTTAGATTCTGTCTTAGTGTTTGACTTCTGACTTTCTCCATGTGTTGTGAATATGTTCTTTCCTGATTGTGGCTCTTTGGATTTCTATGTCTTGCTTATCTGTGTGTTAAATTATTTTCCCATATTTGGAAAGATTTTTTTGCTACTATTTCTGTAAAAATGGTTTTTAAATGCCATTTGTAGTGTCTTCTGTTTTTTTACTAATTTTATTTAATCTTAAATTAGTCTTCTTTATGTTACCTAGAAGCTGCTGGATCCATTCTCTATGTTCTTTGTTGTCTTTGAGATGCTTCCAAGTATATGGTCATTACATCAGCTCTAGCTCCCACCTCTGACACTTTGTCCTCCCTCCCATTGGTCACTTCTGCTGCCAATACTTTCAATATAATTTTTTAATCTCCTGAATTTCTCCTTGATATCTTTTCATAGACTATAATTCTTTCCTAAACCGGTCATTCATATTTTGTATCATTTTGTTTAGATCAGCTAGTTTTTCATCTGTGGATTCTGTAAGCTCACTGATCATTTTGTTCATTCAGTCTATTATTGGTTTAGGTATATTTTTGAGCTCATAGAGTCCCTTTGATTTGTGTTGTAACTGTCACCTCTTTTATCATTTCATATAATTCAGCACATTGGTTTTGATTTTCTCCCCATTAATGTCCTATGAATCAGCTTTGGGTCAGTTTGGAGTTTTTGGAGGCATTTTGTGGCCATGTCTTCTTATGGGGTGTGTGTGTGTGTGTGTGTGTGTGTGTGTGTGTGTGTGTGTTGAGTCAATTATAGTACCGAGTCAAATACAGTGTGAGTCAATTCTAGTGAGAAGTCTTTGTTGTATGGGACTATCTTTAGTTAGTGTCTGCTTTTCAGTGATGCATTGTGGATGTGGCTAAACTATAGACCATTGCCTATGTCCAAAGAGCTGACCACTTCTGTTAATTTTGCAGGAGAAGATACATTACAATTGGTCCAGCATGAACTGCAGTACTATCAATAATACAGACAAACCAGTTATTGACATACAGAAAAAAACTAATTAATAGCAACAATTATGCCACCCTGGTAATAGCAACAAGATCAGCAGCACTAATAGAATCCAAGACACTAGATATACACCATAAAAAACAAACCTACCCTCATATCATCCTTAACCATAGAAAAAAGATCTATACTTGGGGCCAGGGATTTATCTCAATGGTTCTACTGCCTGCCTTGCAAGAGCAAGGACCCAAGTTCGATCCCTGGTACCAAAAAAAAAGAAAAAAAGATCTATACTTATAATGTAGACACAAAGAGAAGCCAAATATTGACATACTACATATATCTACTAACTGCAACTATTATACCACCATTAGCAATGGAAAAGAATTCAACAATAATAGCATAGAATTAACTAAGTATCTAAAGATTACTTACTAGTAATATTAGTAAAGATGGATAGGGTGAGGAACAGGTGAATCCAAGAAGTAAAATTTGAAAAATAATAAAAAATAAAGAGAAGGTGAGAGAGAAAAGTGAGATTAAGGATCTTATTAAGGAGTAAAAGAAAATCAAACTGGATAAAAGTAACAGAAAAGAACTACTAAGAAAAAAGAAAGGAAAACAGAAGGATAATAAAGAATACAAAAGAAGAAATGATAAAATGAAAAGAAATAAAAACACCAAAGCCTCTAAAAAAAGAACAAAAGAAAGCAAGAGAGAGAGCCAAAACAATTCCTTAATGTTTTTGAATAAGTGGTTCCTTTGCAAGGTCTGGAGTACTGTAATCTACCAGCTGTGAGGGAGGAATCATGAGTCACTGCTAAGACCTATTGTTTCTACACTCCAGCTTTTCTATGTGTACTAAGTCCCATCTCACCTTTCTTGTTGGGTGTGGTTAGTCAATGTTGTCCACCCTAGGGCTGTAGTCATTCTGCCTGTTGCCAGTTTCCATGTCCTGGTGTGCAGCCGAGTCACAGCTTTCTCCACATAGCTTTACAGAGGTGTCTTCCTTATTCTAAAATCTCTTTTGTCTACACACCTCAAGATATAGCAGCTGTCCAAGCCAAGGCATTTTCCTGATCACATTGGCAGATAAGAACAGCAAGCAGACCACAGAGCTCTTTGCTAAACATAGGCAATGGGGCTGGGGTCAAGCAGTCTGCTGCATTTAATGCCAGCATTTCCAGGCCCATTCCCCTCCTAAAGCCACACATGGACAGCCTAGATTCTCAGTGCAGAGGGTGGGACCTCTGTGACCTTTCTGGACTGAATGTAAACTTCTCAGGGGCCCTATATCTAGCCCCCCAACATGACTCTGTCTGGCTGTCTCCCACCCAGTTACTGTGATAGAGTGACAATAGAAACCCTGAAGTATACTTGTCTTGTAGCTCAGTCTGAAACAATTAACCCTTTCTCCAAATGGATCCCAATTAAACTCTCTCAAATATGGCAGGCACCACCAAGAACAACACAGTCAATATAGACAGATTTCAGGACTGAAATCCAAAAACATGACAGCCAAAACATTTTTCTTTTATTAAATTATTTCAGGTATTTTCTGCAGTAACAGAAACTTGGCTAACACACTGCTTTGGACAAAACACATAATCACAGGTCCTATTCCAGAATCAGTGAATCACCCATATCATAGATGGTTTATATGCACATCAATGTTTAAGAAGCACTGCTGTTTTAAGAATCTATGAATGGGTGCACTTTCAAAGAAGAAAAATTGGTGGGACGTGGAAGCTTACCCTACCAGGAATGAAGAAAGTATTACTAGAGTGGTATTTAAGGTAAAGTGGCTTTGATACATGGATAGATGAACAATATGCCAAATGACCAGCAGTAAAATACATTGTTTATAGGAACTTGATGTGAAATCAGGGCAAAAGATGGAACCTAACAAATCAGTGGTGATAATATCTCTTCAACAACATCTTCAGAACAATGTGACTTCATGTTATATATGTACATACACATACATTTGTGTGTGCACGTATGTGTGTGTATGTGTATGTGCACTACATAGGTCAAATGCCCTACAAGTGTAAATCAAGATTTTAAAAAGTAATTATAGGTGAATATTTTTATGAGCTGAATAGAAATAAAGGTTACAATATATCTCAGTTAATTCAGGCTCCCATAATAAAATATTATAGACAGCATGGTGTAAACAAAAATAATTTTTTCTCATAGTTCTAGAGGCTAAAAATCCAAGATCAAAATTTCAATTCTCTCAGTTTCTAGGGCAGACTCTCTTCTTAGCTTGTAGGCAGGTGCTTTAGTCTCATATGCCCATTCTTCTCAGAATATATGGTAAGAGAAAGCAAAACAGACAGACACAGTATTCCTCTGTCTAGGAGGCTACCAATCCTACCATAGTATGGCCACATGTATCATGGACTAAATGTGTCTTCCCTGTGGTGATTTGAATGTATCAATTAAAAGTTTATTCATTGAAAATCGAATTTCAAAACTCATATGTTGATTATATTTAAAAGTGGGACTTCTGAGAAGTGATTAGTATTAGATGAGATCACAAAGGTAGACCCTCTGTGATGAGACTGCTGGGTTTATAAGGAGAAGAAAGTCTAGCTAGAGTGTGTGCTATGTGTGTCTCACCATGTGAGGTGACGACCTCTGCTATTTTATGATGCCACCAGAAAAGTTCTCACCAGATGCCGTTGCCATGCTCCTGGACTTCTCAACATCAAAAATCATGACAAATAAATCTCTATTCTTTTTAAATTATAAGGTCTCAGGCATTTTGTTATAACTACAGAAAATGGACTAAGATACTCTAAAACATCTAATTGTGATTTATTTGGAAATAGGATTTTGTAAAAACAATGAAATTCAAATTGAGAGTTTGAGGCTTTAATTTGATAGGTTGATATCTATCTATGAAAAGAAATCAGAGTGCTTGCTGTCTCTCTGCATGTTATCAAGAAGAGTTCAAATCAGTGATTCCAAAAATGAAGGGACTTCTGCTTCAGGGATAATGGAAATTAAAACTGAGGTAAAATCATGAGCTCACAGGCAAAAGCTTTAATGGAGTCTTGAGAAGAAGAAGAGGGATAGGTGAACATACTAATAGAACTGAACAGGGTGCCTTCTTTACAAAGTGAAGGGTACAACTTTATGGCATTAATGGAGAGATCCAGAGTTCATTAGTTTTCCACTGGAGTATATTACAGAATATTTTAGAAACCTTTCTCATGTTTTAAGGGGTTTGTTCTTTTTGTTAGTTAAGGACCAGTAGCTAACCTTGGAGATGTCATGATGTCATCCTGCTGCTACATGCAGCTGGGCTTTGTGGTAAGAGTAGGGGGATTAGGAAAGTGAACATTCTATCCACGGCTGGCAAGGCAGGACTGGGGAAAAGACACATACTCACTTTCAATGGGTCACAGTTCATGGATTAAGACCCATGAATCCCTCCATCTTTTGTCCCCTTGAGAATCCTTGTCTACCACATGAACACAAACGGATAAGGAAGCCATGGACATGTACAGGCAAGAAGCATCTGTATGAAATCTTCCTTGACAGAAACTTGATCTCAGAATTTTCATTTTTCAAAATTCTTGTAAATTTTTGATGCTTAAGCCACATAGTGTGTGTTATTTTGTTATGGCAGCCTGAGTAGATAAATACACTGTTGGTATGACCTCCTTTAAGTTTAATTATTAAGGCCCTATCTCTATATATAGTATCATTGGAGGTTAAAGCTTCAACATATAAATTTGTGATGGGAATGGGATTACAAAAAAAACATTTTGCATTTCTGTAGGGAAATGCAAATTTTGAAAAATGAGATTCTTTTCATTTACAAGTGATTATCAATATAAAACTGAATCTGGAATTATCAGAATTTGTAACATGGGGGAGGGGTCTCATACACCTTTTGTTGAATAGTATATTAGTAAAACATGTTGGATAGAAGTTTTAATTTTTCTAGGACAACTGAACATGTTCATAGTTGGCAAGGCAGCCTTTACATTCTTATTCCACAACCTATTGAAATTCCCTCATCTATAAAGGAGAATCCATTCATAGTCACAAGCCCTGAAATGGTTTTATAAAAGTAGAAGGTTGGAACTAATCCAAATCTCTCCATTAGTAGAGAAAAAATATATATAAATTCTAATCTATTTACATGATGGAATTTGGCACAGAATTTCAAGTAGTAAATTAGATTCTATATAAACCAATGTGGATACTGGAGACTTGAATTAAAAAATGTTTAATGGAGGAAAAAAAAAAAGAAAAGCATATGATGTTGCTCCTGATAAGATAAATCTTGAGTAACTTCCATAATTGTGGAAGGCATAAATATCACGAAAACTACTAGTGAGAATCCTCCACACCTGCTTTCAGGGTCAACATTCAAGTTTTGTATTTTATTTATTTGGAGAAAAACTTTCTAGAGCAGTACAGTAGGAATGGTGGAAATGAAGTGAAAGTAATAGCTCTGCTAGTTTCAGATGATCTTTTCTGGCCAGCCTGGAATTTAACAAGTATATAATAGGGGTGTTTAGGTAGTTTAATTAACAATTTTAAGATTAATGAAATTCACAGAACAAAGGTCAGTGGTGTATGCTGACTTTTATCCCTCCAGTTAAATGCCTACAGTAGCATTCAAGATATACTGATAGCTATTTTTTTTTGAAATTACAGTCTCTAGCCATGTCAATGATGTCTTAGCCCTTCCAAATGTACCATCTCATACATTATGCTTGACCCTCACGACTTAATGAGGTATTCTTGAATATAAAATATTTTCAAAGAAGTATTAATTTTCAGAGCCCTAGAAAAGCCTCACAACGGAGACTAGGATTTGTTGGTTTGTTGTTGGCCAGGTGGGTGAGCAAGAGAGCAAATCCTCAGGCAAGCAGGTAAATAGAGTAGATCTGTTCTCACCAGCTGCAGCAGCTAGAGAAGTGGCTATCCAACAGCTTCCTCAACCTGCTGCTCTGGTTCTCTGCCAAGTCCAAGGCACTACAACACCTTAAAAGCAGTAATATTCTCCTAATTTGTTGGAGGTAATATTTACAGGTTAAAGGGTCTAACTTTACCCCTCCATAACCTATAGCTCAGTGAACCAAAAAAGCGGGTCTGAAGGCTGCAATTGAGAAGTAGATGAGCGCTTTGACTGATAGGTGTTGTCTTTGTTTCAGGTTTCGGGCTTGTTCTATCTATACATCACAAATCACTATTTTAATGCATAAATTGTACCATAGTCACATGTAAAACTAAAACACCTCTAAAATTTCCCTATTTAAGCCCAGCATTCTGCGTACCACCTGGTAGCATAATTCATTTTTAGCCTGCTGCTCTGTTCCTGAATCTGTTTATCAACCTTGATTCCTCTTACAGCACTGATAAGAACACATTATGCAGATGTCTTGAATTAGTTTAAGTTCTAATTGACAGAACACTTGAACTTGACTGAGAAGATAAACACAAAATAAACTGCATTTATACCTTTGTTTATCTGCTGTTTGCATTTGTATAAATGTTTAGAGAAGAAAAACCTCAACCACTGAAAAACTTTTAAAGCAAATCATGGAAGCTAGTTAATCATTTAATTTTAAATATTAATTTGAAAAATTCACAGAAAAAAATATTTAAACCAATTATGTTTCTTTCGCTTTATAATTCAATATAAATTGTTTGTAAGAGTATTTTAACCATATGTTAAATACTTGAGAAATTTAGCAGAAAAACATATAATATTTTATGTTTTATTTATTGTACAATGAATAGTTTTAGGCTGTGTAGTTGTCCTACACATTGCTTACTTACAATGTTAGAGTCATCTTTCAAATTTTCTAAACTGATCCATCAAATAAATTTTCAGAGATTTAATGAAAAATTGTAGCTGGATAAGTATTTTTTCTGGTTTTTGAAGATTGTTTTGTAGAATGAAATAGTCTTCTATGGTGTTATTCACAGGAAATATCAATACTCTCTAAGAACTTTTATGACACTTGTACCTGAAGAAATTTGCTAAACTCTTACAAGTACTTTTTGTGTTACTCATATTCTGTTGCATTTGTCAGCCAAGTATTTTTATTTGATACATTTTTTTTTTTTTTTTTTTTTAGTACCGGGGATCAAATTTGGGACCTTGCACTTGTGAGGCAGGCACCGGAACCACTGAGCTAAATTCCTAGCCCATGATATAATTTTTATAGTAGCATTTTAAGCATGATATTCTATTTTTGCTTTAAGAAACTATAGGTCACTTAACTTGATTTCCTAAAACAGAGAAATATAAAATAGTTAAATAACGTTACCCTTGTATCATAATATACCTTTGTTGTACCTACATTGCTTTAAAAAATTTGTATTAAATTGAAGCAAAGTGAAAGCTATATCTTCTCAACCTTATGAAATCTCAACAGTCATCTTTTTTTAACAGATATACTATCTCTGAATATAAACTTTAAATGTTTTACTGTTATACTGGCGGAATATAAAGAATTTAAAATGCCATACATTGCTACTACCAGGTTTGTTTGTCTCTTGAACTCTGTTTTAAACATATTACTACTAGAGATACATTTGCATACTTGTAATTTGTTCTGCTTTTTTCTTGTTTTCAAATGTTTATGGATTTCTTAATGCTGATCATCATTAATATTTTTTTAAAAATCTCTGTTCTTGGCCCAATCATAAAAATCCCTCCTCTTAATTTTCTAGTCTAATAGTATTACTACATATACATAAGAAATTCTTCTTTAAGAAAATTAAATGATGTATGTTTACAGTTCAAAACAGAAACTAGTCCAATACTTTTTACAGTATTCAGAATCTATTTTTATAAGATTGTTGAGAAAGACTATCATAAATACAGAAACAGGATTAGGTGTAAGGTGGTAAAATGTTAAGTTTATCATTTTCCATTCCTGATACAGCAGATTAGGAGATGAAATTATCATTAAGTAGACAGAATGAGGGGGATGAAGTTTCCAAAGAAAAACTTACTGGGTAGATCTTACCAGGGTAGTAGTACAGAGGAAAATAGTGAAACTGAGGGCTAGATTGGATGATAAACCTTCAGGGGCTATGATAGGCAGAGTAGATATGAAAAAATAGAGAAGTTGGGCTTGAGATCTGGTTAAAGTAGATTTACCTGGAGGAATGGTAGAAAACAAATTCTACATAGAAATATTTGGGAACATGGAAAACCAGGTTTAGGTAGATTGAAAAATAAGTAGGAAGCAATATTGTTCAAGATCATTTGAAGGAGAAAATAGAAAAACAAATATAGACCACATGGGAACTATGTGCTTATTAAAAATGATGGCATTTGAGTACTAAAATTGGAATCATGGCACAGAAAGCTAAAACTAATGTTACTATTCTTTTCTATCTTGTATATGGAAAGTATCCTTTATGATGAAAAATAATAAAATTTCTATGAGCTATAAAGTATTTAATTTTGATTTACAGCAAACAAGAATGATTGCAATACTTAGTCTATTCTTATCTATGCATTATGTAAGTACAAATAATTTGTGAGCCATCTACTATGAAATGGTTTTATAATTCAAATAACATGATGTGTTGCTAATGGATGGGTGGCATTACATGTGTTTCGGAGAAATGGGTTGTTTTCATCTATCGGCTGTTCCTCAGCTAAAGCCTTTGAGTTTCCTAAAGTCATTAGCAAAATGGTAAAGGAAAGGAGAAAAAGATATATTTGCTTCTTTAAACGTCAGTCCAGAAGTAATATAAATCATTCCAACACTGGAATAAGGCCTAGGAGCAAAGACAATGGGAAATATGGACTCTGGTGAGGTTGCTACTTCTCAAAAACAACTCTTTCTACATAGACAAGATATGAATTTTAGTGACTAGTAAACCATCCCTACTACAGAAATCATTTAGCTTCTGTCTTCATTTTGCTATAATAATTTCCAGGCTCAGAAAATCTAGCCAAATATCCCAATTTGCAATCCAAACTATGTAACTACAGCCCTGAATATAATCATTCATTCATTCAGTATTTATCTTTTCTTTAATCTTAGGGTGTGCACTATAGCTGGTGCTATAAATAACTTGTTAAAACAACACAGAATTCACATTAGAACTGAATAGCCATGATGCTTTTCTATTTTAATGTGCATATACTGAAATAATTTCAATGAATTTTTTCAAAAATTACAACTGATCATTTACTTTTAACTATTAGATTTAGAGTCAGCAGAGGTTGAATATATTAATAAATACCTGTGACATTGAATGACTTGATGGCTGTATTAATATTTTGAATCTTTGTTTTCCTCATTTCAAAAACTAAAATATGGATGTCTCTCATTAATTTATGCATATAATGAGAATCTATGGTGTGCTTTGTTCCTAGAAAAAAGGAGAAATAATTCAAACTCAGTTCTTATGTGTCTAGTATATAAATTATGGATGCCATACAGATTTTATGTGATGTAGCAAAAACTAAAGCATTGAAATGGCCATACGGAGTGCTAAAATGTTTGCTGTTTTAAGTAAGGTGGTCATAAAATTCTACTGTGGGAAGTTGACATGTGAGCACAAATCAGAAGGAAAAAAGAGAACAAGCCACAAAATGAGTTAGCTGAATGTTGTTCCAGATAGATTTTAGCAAATGCAAAGAATATGAAACAGAAATGTGCTTGAGCAGCATAAGAGAAACTTGTGTTTCTGAGGCTGAGACGATTAAATGAGTAAGTACAGACAAAGTTACCTTACTGTTCCGCTCAACTAAAGTTTCAACAGGTTTTTCCTGAGTCTAGGCCCTGATTTTCTTTTCAAGGAATAATTATTTTAGAATAGTTACAATTGTTAATTTTCTCTCTGTACAGTATCTTTGAAATGCAAGTAAATCTTTCCTGAGCATCCTGCAAGTTTAACAACCCAGGAAATATCCTAAGGACCTTGGATCCATTTCTTTGGAATGTAAACCTCAAAGGAGAGAGTGTTCCTAATATTTCAGTTTCTGTGGGCAAGTAGGAGCTTTAACTTCCATGGTCACAATGCTTCAAACTGCAAAACTAGGTCCTGTCTGGAAGACAGATGAGTG
The DNA here is from genome assembly GCF_053883595.1 of Heterocephalus glaber. Lineage (NCBI taxonomy): Eukaryota > Metazoa > Chordata > Mammalia > Rodentia > Bathyergidae > Heterocephalus > Heterocephalus glaber. The sequence continues at coordinate 37,380,421 of NW_028258138.1, forward strand.
TTTTATTTTAGGTAAGGCCAATCCAAAAACACAAGTAGCCTATGAGTCTCTTTTCCATGGTTAAAAATTCTACAGGGCCTCTATTTCAGCAGAATTGAATTCATTCACTCTCCCCTATTGCAGTAATCTTGAATAAAATCTTCTTTGCCAGTTTAACTTTGTCCAGTGCAATTTTTATTTTGACACTATTAGGAGCCTAATCACAGCATTAGAACAAAAGCCAAACCACGAATGGTCTTTTGATCATGTCATCATTCCATTTTTTTTTTTTATGAGCGAGTGGAAATGTCTCTGGAGTTTTGAGCAGATCATCATGGAAAAGCTTATGTTCTGCAGTGATTACTCACCCTTATGTGGAAAGTAGGAATGGGAACCAGAAACAGGAAAAACAGTTAAGTCTATTGCAATAAGCCAATCAGTTTGTCCTTAAAAGGAAATAACCCCAATGAGCAGAACCTAGCTCTTCATTTAGTATGGAAGAAAAGAAATTTCAGGTAGTTACTTATAAGCATTGGCTAATTGATTCGCTGGGAACTTGGAGATATCAGATTGGAAGATTTTTATGAAGAAAGTCTGGGAAAGATGAATCTGTTTTCATCTTTCAGACAGGGGACAGAGTATGAGATTATTTGTATCCATTTGAAAGATTTCACTTGCTATAGCCTGCCAGCCCAAATTCCAATACCACTTCCTCTCCTACATTCTGTCAGGCCTCTGTCTAATAGCCTTTTGCATCTAAATGATCTCTATTTGCTTCATCTCCCTATTTGTTTGGCTTCTGGAATTCTAACATCATATAATACTTGTAATTATTATATTGCCTTCATTGAATCACACGGCCTGTTTATTTTTAAATCTCTACTTACTGATAAACAGAATGTGTTACATTTTATATTTTGAATTAATTGAGCAAAAATGAGGATTTGGGTACAGCAATAATTAGTTTGCCAGTTTAATATGGAGCATTATAAATTTTTTTCTTTGTTCTTTAGTTGATTTTTATTAGTTTGGTTTTGTTATATTGACCAAAACTTTATTCAAATTTTTATTTGAGTTTTGCAAGTCATAGCATCATGAGGTCTTTAGAAGATGACCTTGTTTTCTTTCAAGCAAATGTACATCTGACTTTACATGTATGTAGAAATGACATAAGAAATGATCATGATCCAGTTCACCTTTGCTATAAAATTTTTTGGGTAGATCCTATCAACTGCTTAACACTGTTCAGAAACCCAATCCCCATAAATATTTCTTCTATATCACTTCCCAAACAGTGTCTATCTTGAGTAATGAAAAAGTGCCACAGAGGTACACAGTAATACATGAGCTGAAACCTTGCAATTGCTGTGGGGTTTCTGAAGAGCTCAGTGATGATATGGAAGAAATTGTGAATTCAGCTCTTGTGTTATAGTTTCCTCATTTGTAACACTGAAATAATACTTACCTGTCTCTCTTGAGTGTTGTAAAATTAATTAGTGTATAATAGTTCTTTGCTAATCATTACCAGAAACCCCTGCAGTAAAGTTCCAGTACCACCTTCCCAGTATACGATGCAGGCTTAAGAAACAAATACGCTAAGAAACAGAACTGAGAGAGAGAAACAGGGTGCCAGGACAACCAGTGCTGGTGCAACAGACAAAAGTGATGGCCAGTCCCAAGCACTGACTTACTGGCAATCAATTGGGGAAAAGGCCAGCCACGTGCAGTTTCTATGAAAATGAATATGAACAAGGCTCATGAAGGACAAGACCAAGCATTCTGAAAATAGGAATACAATAGACAAAATATATGGTTGTAATTAGAACATTATCCTACTAGTAGGAAGGTTTTAGCTGTGAGAATGGAATTTGGGTGCAAGTTACTCCAACCTTGGCACATAGGTTTTGGCCAGAATCACTTCTCAAAATAAGCCAATTGTGGGGTTAACTCTTTACACCCTGCTTTGGGCATAATCAATGTTATGGTCCTCTGCACCTCGGTGAGAGAGGTCCACCTGTCTTGGGTGTTGAAAAATTAATTAGTGTGTAATAGTTTTGTGCTAATCAAGAAAGGGACTTACAGGAGCAAATCTTGATCGCTATTCTTTATGTAAATACTACTAATAAAAAATAACATTTCTACACTTTTCCCTGTTTTTTGTGGTGATTGTTAATTTGTAAATTTAAATACCATGGAAGACTACATATATATGAAACAGTCTTAAAAAATCTTTCTTAAATAAAACATAAAATCCACAAGGGAAATTGTTTTGTTTCATTCACTACTATACCCTGAATATAAAGAAATTTACTTGATACTATAATATACATATAGATATATATTTGTATTTGTTAAGTGAATATGTGTAGGAGTTTTTATACATATACAACCATAGTTATATTTAAAAACTCATCCCAAGCAATATATTTTGTGCTCTTATCTATACTAAAGATAATTTCTGTCTTCTCTACCTCTCATACACACGTACACACATTTGTTTTCTAAGTAAACGATTAATTAGAACTAGTCTGTCAATACTACCATTTAAAGATTGAAACAAAACTTCAGTATTTTTATAAAGCCAAAAAGATCTAGATAACATAAACACATTAAATCATAAAATGGTTATTTTAGTACTGTTATTTATAATGAAGAGCCTGGAATTACTTAAGGTCATTCCTACCTTAAGTTCACCATTTTTTCACTATGTTTTTATGATGTTTATTAATCATTACTATGTAATTGTGTTACTATGTTTCCTCTATTTTAATGTATCTCTATATACTTTTCTAGTGTTAGTGCACTCTTTTGTTGTATTTAAACAAGAGTTTCATTTCATGAAATATTAGCATATCACCATACTCGTTTACCTTCACCATCTGAAACACTATCCACCTGGTACTTACAGAGATATAAATTCAGAACAGATATTCCTACCATGGAAATTTATTAAAAATCTCAATTAACAAGAGCAAGTTTATTTTAGTGACTTGTATTTATGAAACTGGCAAAAGCTAACTCTCCTCATTCTGTGATGTAACTAATCTTACTTTACAAAATGTAAATGTAACAACAGTTGGTTATATAAGACATTCATTCAAACCTCTTCAAAACAACTCAAATACACAATAGCAGAAAAGAAAACCAGAAACAAAACTCTTTGTCTAAAGTAATGTCAGAATTAGTACTTTGTCATTATGTTATTGTTTTGACATGTAAGTTCTGTGATGCCTCAAATTTGTGGGCTTGATTCTGTTGCACTAGAATCCAGTGTCTCGTATCAGTGAACACCATACTCTGCCATCTGAGGGAGGAAAAGTTACGAAAGTCCTTATATTTCCTTCTCTCTTTTTATGTTGAAGTCTCACACTCCCCTTTAGTTCCCAGTTATTCCATCCATTCTGCACAAGGGGTCCTCTTAAAGATTGAATATTAGTGTCCCCTAAAATTGATGTGTAGTAATCCTAACCCCCAAGGTGATGATTCTAGGAAATGGACTTCAAGAAGTAATTAAATTAGGATGTTATTATGGAACTTGTATCAGTGAGATTCACTCTCTTATAAAAGGGGCCCCAGAGACTGCCACCACTCTCCTTCAGAAAAGAGAAAGTCCAAGTCCGCAGTCTGCAACCCAGAAGAGGGCATTCACCAGAATCTTAACCAGAGTGGCACTACAATCTTGAATTTCCAGCCTCTACAGCTGTAAGAAATAAATCTATTGTTTATAAAACACCGAGTCTATGACAACTTTTTATACCAACCCAAATGAAGTTCCAAAGTTAATTCAGCTAATGTATTTTGCTTTTTTGGTGACACTCTAAAGTAAATTATTGTTCCACAAGTTTTATACTTAATGTTTCTGTTCTTTTTTTGTTGTTGTTATGTACCAGGGATCGAACTCAGGTCCTTGCGCTTGTGCAGCAGGCAGTGAAACCACTGAGCTAAATCCCTGGCCAATACTTAATGTTTCTCAACAAATTATCCTGTTTCTAAATGTCTATGTCTGTGTATGAACATCTCTCAGCTATTAAATACATTTCAAACAACATTCACCAAAAATTGATTTAAAATTCTAAATTGATTATCCTCAGTAAATATCATTATATATTGGGTTTATATTGCTAGGGCAACAACAAAACCATTTAAATTTAAAATATTTTTAATGATATGGAGCTAAACAATTATAACATTTTTTATGCTTCCAATTTTGTTTAACCAATATTTTTAAGACTAATTGAATTTGGTTGTGAGAATTGATAGGTAAAAACAAAATGAGTGTATTTTTAAAAATTTATACATTGTTACCATCAGTACCCTCTCTCAAACCTGTTGCTGTTCCATTCAATTTGGTTTGGTTGTTTGTTTGGGGGGGACCAGGAATCAAACTCAGGACCTTGCGCTTGCGAGACAGGCAGCAGAACAACTGAGCTAAATCCCGGGCTCACTTTGTTTCTTGACATAAAAAATTAAAATTGTTTAAAGTAATGAAAGTTCCCAATGAGTGGTTGGAATGGGCTTTGAGAACTTAGAGTAAAAGATATTTTGTGGTATTTGCCCTCACCTATATGCTATTACACTCCATTTCCTCTTTTACTCTACCAGCTCTTCTAACAGTGACCATGGACAGTATCACTTCCTCTTTTAGTGTTATTTATTTTCAGGAGTTAGCTTGCTGGTGTCACCACCATTGGATCTTACACCAAAGCCAACCTTATTGACCTTACTGATATTTCCTTCTTAGCAATATTTCACGTACAAATATCAATGTTACTGAGATGTATACTTTGTACATTCAATTTTCCATGAAAATTATAAGGAATTAGGTTTTTCCACTTTTATTAATTGGTTTATTGGTATCTCCATAATTAAGTAAACTAGAGCTCTGATATGGATGGATTTTCAGTAAGCAAAAGAGTTTGACACTCAAAAAAACTCCAAAAATCTAAGGAGCTAAAAGGAAGTTTAAAGTCCACTTAAGAAGTTCTCCATATACTTCTACTCTCCCTTCTTTTGTTAAGCAGGATTGCCTGTTTAAAATAAGTATAGAGTTTAAATTCAAAAAATACGTTAAGAGAAATACTTGAGTACTGTCACTCAGGGTAAGATATAGAACATTATTTTTAAACATTTTTTATTAATTTGGCAGTACATAATGAATATTATTTCTTGTGGGGAGTTGGTACATGTATATAACACATCTTAATTATGTTTTTTATCCCCTTGCCCTTCCCTCCTTCTGCCCTCTCTTGATCCCCTTCCCATTTGAGAAAGATCTCTCTGCTTCCAATCATCTATTTTGCTCTTTATTAATACTTTGGGTTTCTCATACAAGAAAAAGCATGTGTTATTTAAGCTTGAGTATCTGAATTATTTCACTGAACATTATGGTCTCAAGGTGCATTCATTCTCCTACAAATGACTCTTTTATCCTTCTTTATGGTACAGTAGTACTTTATGGTGTTTAAATACCACATTTTCTTTATTCATACATCTGTTGACAGACAATATTTAAATCTGTTGCTTCCAAGATTTAGCTATTGTGAATTGTGCTGTTATGCTGCTATAAATATGAGTATGCATGTGTGACTGTAATATGATGTCTTTCTCTATCTTGAGAGGATACCTAAAAGTGGACTAGAACATTAGTTTTAAGATACTGTCTTGTCAGATGTTTCTTTAAGCTCAGAATTCTGGTTTCAAATTGATTTGTTTTGATGTACATGTTTCTAGAGTTTTTATTTTTATTGATCTGTTGTAACTATGAATATACTTCAGATTATTATTTCATTTGTAAATACTGCGAGGAGTGTAATTTTTTCAAAGTTACAGTGATGTCAATATGGTCATTTTTATAAATACGTCTTAATGGACACGTGCAAGAGTTCTTAGAGTAGTTAACTAGGGATAGAATTGCCGATTATAGAACAAATACATTCATGACCATCTTGACTAGTAACACCAAACTGATTTATAAGTAACTATAACAATTAAAATTTGCCATCAGCCAATTTCCATATGAAAACATATTAGTTGATTTTGTTCATTAGCTGAGTATGAAACTATACATCACTGTGGTTTTTATTTTCATTTCCACAATTATTAATTAATTGAACATCTTTTCATAAATTTTACGAGCTGTTTGTGCTGATTCCTCAGTGAAATTTATGAAATTGCTATTTGTCTTTTTTATTGACTCATAGTAATTATTTATTATGTATTCTGGGTATATGCATGCTGGTTTATGTGTTGTAAGCTCTTTGCTTGGATTGTTTACAGATTTTCACATTTTATAAGTATCTGATGAATGTAAATTCCACACAAAATTGTTTTATGTGTATTGAGAAAGATAGAATCCCATTGTTGCAGGGCTATTATTATGCACTAATTTATCCCTTCCTGAATTTGGAATGTTAAACAGACACTTTTGTTGTTTTAAATGTTAAAATAAGATAAAACCAAAATAATATTTAATTATTATAGCTAAAGATTATGCCAGAGGGGCAGTCTATTTCTCCTCCACTAAAAGAACAAATGTGTCCTAAGCTACATTCTTCAAGAATGTTAACATTTTTGTCACTTCCTTTAGTGAAGTTTTTGAGTTGATAAATCTGATAGATTTGATTAGATTCACCTTGGTAAAAAGCAGGAATGGGAGTCTGGTTAATAATTGGATCTTGTTGTATTTTGCCCCATTTCTTAGTCTTGAAAAAGTCAGAAAATCCCTCCAGAACTTAAATATTATCTATAACGATATCCAAGCATAAGTAACATTCTAAATCCACTCATTAGTTTACATGTTTATCCAAAGACATTGTGCATTGGTTATTGTAAAGTGCAGCATTGATATTAGATTATTATTTTAGTCACTAAACTGAGTTCATTATACATTGGGTGTAAGATTCCAAGCCAGTAAACAATTAAATGATACTCTTCTGTCACTCAATGATCTATTAAATACTCATATAAAAATGTTTGCATTCATGAAAAATACTAGGGATTCAGAATTATTCCTTATAACTTCAGAACTGTTTTCTTTTTATAAATAGGGTCAAGGAATAAGAGACACTGAAAAATATTAGTGTTGGATCTTTTTATTGACAAGGAATTACCAAGTATGCAGGTTTTATATAGCTTCTTTTTCCTCATTAATAGGGGCGAATGATGAAAAATTAACTCTTTCATTGTTTTAATCAGCAGCATTGCTCTTGCCCACACAGAGTCTATATTTCCTGACTGCAACATCTCTAAAAGCACAAAATACAAACCTAGTTTTAGTAAGAATCATTCAAAAAATTAAAAAACAGTGGCAAAAGCAACTTCCTTATCATGTTTTTAAAAATCAAAGCATTTTTCTAGAGATTTGATGAAATAATAATCCATGAAGTTGCAATTTACCATGTTCTTCTTACATGGTAAAATTTATTAATGCACAAAGATAACCAGTATATTTCTACTAAGCAAAGCCTTGGGAATTTTGCATTAAAAAAAGTAATAGAAGTTTCATCATATATGAAAAGATTTGATCAATTGCTATAAATATATACAAAACAGAATAAGACTAGAAAAACTCTTGCATTTGCAATTTAAAGCTATCGGGCAGGTGTGTAATGTCACATGCCTGCAGAATCCTATTTATAAATGCACATTTTAATACCAACTCATTGGCCCTATTCATTAAGGGGAAAAGTGCTGATTAGAAACAATTTTCATTTTTTCAATGCACCCCGAGTTCTTTCTTTTTAAAAAATTTTTAATTAGATAGTTTAAACTCATTTTAATGAATTCATAAATCATAAATATTGTTTCACTTACATTGTTGCTTAAGCATTATATACATATGTATACATAATATCAAAGTTATGGGAGAGAAAGAGAAAAAGAAAGCAACCATGAAATAACATTTAAAAAAAAAAACTCAAGTAGACAACGTATAAATTTGTATTGTAGCTTTGAATAGCTTAAAAAAGCTATATTGAGATTTTTTTTAAATATTGTGCTTAAAATTAATAAAAATGTTCCTCCTTAGACATCTGTGGGATGATTTTTCCTGTGGGAGAAAACATTCTTTACTTATATTTTCTTTTCAAAGTACATATATTTTACTCTTTGGCATTCTGACTCTTTCTAAGCCAGATCTGATAAAACCTGTACTTAATTCTGTAATTTCAGCTTTTAAATAAGAGGTATGATTTGATCTACAATTTAGAATCACATATTTACAGCAGAGTCAAAGATCAATGGAAGGTCAGGATATTTATCAGTCAACCATGGTAGTCCAGGAAGTTAGTGAGGAGGCCATGGTTACAAGCTAGAAGAGACAACCAAGATAGCTGTGAGAATGAAAAGTAGAAGACAGATTCCAAAGATATTCAGGAGATGGAATTAACACAATGTGCTGACTGACTGAATGTGAGGGATGAGATAAATGGATGAGTTGAGGATCATAATGAGGTTTCCTAGCTTCGGTGGCTGGCTAAATAGTGATTTCATTAACTAAAAGGAAAAGTAAGGTGGAAAGAACAGTATTAAAGAGAAAGATAACTTTGCCCTGGAATATGTTGAAACTAAAGTCTTTTATGGGCATCTATGTAGAATATATCAAATACAACTTTTTAAAATATAGATCTGGATTACATGATTGAGGAAATATTGTTAATATAAAACTTAGAACTCTCTAGAATAAAAGATCACTATTATAAAGGAATTAAGTTGACCTATTAAAATCATGTATAATGAACAGAGAACAAGTCCATTAAATGAACCCCACAAAACACAGATATTTAAGAAATATATAGCTAAAGAAAAATCAGGAAAGAGGACAAAAAGGGAGTGACCAGAAAAAGGAGAACATAATTAAGGCACAAGGTATTATATCATTGAGTACTAAGAAAGAAGTAATAAGCTGCACTATCAATTGTGTGTGCAAAGTATCACAGTTACAAGATTACTACTGAATTTCAGAAGTTTTCTAAAACCTTTTCAGGGCAGATTGGAATAGATAGGGGGATAAACCAGAGGGTACAGAGCTCAGGAGTCCATGAGTCTATTTCCACTTGTTATATTCTGCATGAGTTTTATTTAATTTTAACATAAAATTACTTTAGTATACTTCAAGTTGAATTAACTGTAAGTTGGCACTGCTGCAGGCTTACTTTTTTCACAGCTATGAGTCCACTCTGTAATACTTAACAGATTAGTTCTTTGGCTTAAAGACAATTAATACCAAAATTACAATTATCTCTCTTACTCTTCTTAAGAATTTGTAAATTTCACATCTCTGTAAATCATTATTTCTCTCTAATGGTTTGAATTGTGTTATAGTTTGGATCCAAAATGACTTCCCAAATCCCATGTGTTAATGGCTTAGTCCCCTGCTTGGTATTATTGGGAAGCAATGGAATCTTTAAGAACTTGGGCCACTGAAAGGAACAGTGGCACCCCAGCCCATTTTTATTTATTTTTCATTTCCCTACATGAGATAATTGGCTTTGCTTCACCACATACTCCTCACCATGACGTTCGGATTCACACAAACCCACAAACTTCAGGGTTCAACAACTAAGGAATGAAATTTCTGAAAGTGGTACTTTTTAGGGACATTTTAATTATCTTGTGTATGTTGTACAATAGTAGAAAGCTAATACAATTTATATGTAGCATTCTGATAGCTATGGAACAGACTATTATCTTATTAACAAACTTTGCTTGATTTAAGTTTAAAAATAACATCTGACACAAGATTTAAAAATACAGATGATGAGATGTGGTCATTATATAACATAAAGTTTCAGAATGTTAGATCTCTTTATCACAAGTGAGTATATAATGAATAGAATTTAATTTGGCATTTAGGCAAATGTGCACTAGTATCCTGTGAGATCTATTATTTTAATTTTATTTGTATAAAATATAGATTAAGTCATTGTAAAAACATTCAGAATCTGTTTAAAGAACTAACTTTATGGCCATTCCACTACTCCCAGCACAGAGGAAGGGGCTTCCAGGTGACCATTTCACCACTCCCAGCCCAGAGGTAGGGGCTTTCAGGCCACCATTCCACCTCTCCCAGAGCAGAGGAGGTGAGCCATGTGGGTGCTAACAGCACCCACTGCCCCTCATCGAAATGAGAAGACATGCAAACAAGTCTCAAAACCAGACTTCCAGATCACCTGCAGCAACCCCAAAGGGAAAGGAGATGGAACACTCAGATACTCAACCACCTCGACTTTCTGAACTGGCAACAAAAGAGGATCTGGAAAAAATGAAATCACAAATAATTTCTCAAATAACAGCAGAGATTGTGCCCACAGTGCAAGACATGATTAATAAATCTAGAGAGGACACAGATAAAAAAATTGAGGAGAAGAGAAACATTATGAAATCCCAACATAGGAAACAAATGGAATCCATAAAACAGATACAAACAGATTTCCAGGAGATTAAAAACTCCATTGAAATACTACACAGCAGAATGAGCCAATGTGAGGACAGAAATTAGGATATAGAAGACAGGACTACAATTAGTGACCAGGAAAAGAAAAATTGCTTCAAAATTGTAAGGGACCATGAGAAATCAATCCAGGAGCTGCTAGACAATGCAAAGAAGAATAACATAAGACTGATCGGAGTCGAGGAAGAAACAGGAGAGAGTGCAGATGACATAAAAAAACTGTTCACAGAAGTAATGGCAGAAAATTTCTCAAGCAGGGGAAAAGAACTTGACATACAGATAAGAGAGGCATATAGGATTCCAAATAGCCTTGATCAAAAAAAAATCTACACATAGGCATATAACTGTTAAGATTCCAGAAACCCAACAGAAGAACAAAGCTATACAAGCATTTAAAGAAACAAATCACATACAAAGGAAAGGCCATCAGAATCACAGCAGACTTCTCAATGCAAACCCTCAAGGCAAGAAGAGCTTGGAGTGACATATTCCAAGCCCTAAAGGAAAATGGCCTCCAACCCAGATTGATGTACCCTGCAAAACTATCTTTCAAAATTGATGGAGACTTTTGCTTTCCATCTTGCTATGAGCTCTTTCTACTCTGCCAGGTCACCCTGCCTTGGAGTCAGCTGACTATGGATTGAAACCTCTACAAACTATTAAAATGGAAATCTTGGCCGGGGCCAAGTGGAGCCGAGTAGTTGAAGGCTGACCTTGACTTGCTTGCTCTGGCTTTCTCCACCAGCTTACCACCAGCCACCAGGGCAGGCTTACCACCAGCCACCGGGATAAGATGAGGAGAACCCCCCCCCCAGGCAGGCCCACCAGCTGACGGCTGGGCCAAACGGAGCCAGCAGGGCTGGGGCTGAATGAGGCTGAGTGGTTGCAGGCTGACTGGGACCTACTTGCTCCAGCTTGCTCAACCAGCTTACCACCAGCCACTAGGACAGGGTGAGGAGGACCCCCCCAGGCAGGCTCACCAGCTGATGGCTTGGCCATGCAGGTGCCTCCAACAATACCCGCCCCCTCCAGCCTCTGGCCTTTTGGCTGTGCAGCTACTTGGTTACACACTGCAAAGTCACAGGGGAACAAAAGCCATTGTCCTGAGCTCCAGAAGTGAACAACAGAGAGAGTCCCTGTCTCAGGCTCCCTGATGAAAACAAGTCCACTGGAAAAGTGAAGGGAATCTCTGCAATAAAGGAACACCAGACCACTGTGATTGGTAAGTTGGAGGGATCATCAGCTCCTATAAGAAACTGGACTTTTGTCACAGGAAAAGCCACTGAAACCTGCAGTAGAAACTTGCAGAGTGCAACCCTGCAGGAGGACAGGGAGCTCATCTTGGGACTTGCAACCAGAAATCTGCCTGAATCTCACGGGTCTGGGACTAGCTAACTGAGACACTGAGACTCATTGACTTATAACTGCACATGGCTGCCCACATTTTGTATTCTGACAGCAGAGACACACCTTGAAGAAGGCCTTTTATTTCTTAAAGGTGATAGATTAATAACTACCACAAATTGTCATTCTTTAAGAGGTACTTGATGCTATGGTGCTGATTGTATGACTTAGGCTAAAGTGTCATGATTGATCTAAACAGTTTTCCTTCCTGGTATAATGAAAATGAGATAGACTCAGAGTCATTAGAGAATCAAAACCTAAAGACCAGCTATGTCTGGTAGACACCTCTGAGAAGCAATCATTCCATAAAGGTTTTAAATAGATCAACAAAGATACTTACAATAAACAACTTCATAATATCAACCCAGGAACTAAACCAGGGACAGTACCAAAAACAAAAATGAGAAGGCATTTAAGCAAGTCACAACCCCAGACTTCCACCCCACAAAAGGCAATTTCTGGGGGAAATGAGGTACAAAAGTCTGATAATTGACCACATGGACACCCTGAACTGATAGCATAGGAAGTAACAAAACAGATACATGAGGCTCTAGAAAAATTCAAAGCAGAAATAATCTCCCAGATAACTACAGAGTTGGTGAGCAGAGTGAAAGACATGATTAGAGGCTCTAGAACAGAAACTGATAAAAAAAAAAAATAGATGAGCTGAGAAACATGCTGGAAACCAGGAATGCCCAGCATAAGAAAGAAATGGAAACCATGATCACCCAACATAAGAAAGAAATGGAATCCATGAAACAGATTCAAACAGATATTCAGGAGATTAAAAACTCCATTGAAAGCATGCAGAGCAGACTAAGAGAATCTGAAGACAGAATATCAGATATGGAAGACAGGATTGCGGTAAAGGACCATGAAAACAAAGATTTCTTAAAAATAGTAAAGGACCATGAGAAATCAATTCAACAGCTGCTAGATGATGCAAAGAAGAATAACATAAGACTGATAGGAGTCCATGAAAAAACAGAAAAAATATAATTGACATAAAAAAATGTTCACAGAAGTAATAGTAGAAAACTTCCCAGACAGAAGCAGAGAATTGGACATGCAGATAAACAAGGCATACAGAATTCCACCCAGCCATGGCCAAAAAAATCTACACCTAGACATATAATAGTCAGGATCCCAGAAACCTACCAGAAGAATAAAATCCTACAGGCAGTTAGGGAAAAGAAACAAATCACCTGTAAAGGAAAGCCCATCAGAATCATGGCAGACTTCTCAACACAAACCCTCAAGTCAAAGAGAGCTTGCAGTAAAGTATTTCAATCCCTAAAAGAAAATAACTTCCAACCTAGACTATTGTATCCTGCAAAATTATCTTTCAAAATCGATAGGGAACATAGATACTTCCATGACAAAGAACACCTGAGAAATTTCATAAACACCAAACCAGCTCTCCAAACAATTCTTAGCAATATCCTAGAAAAAGGCAACAAAGGTCACAACTCCATGAGGCTCAACAGAGGGAGGCCACCAGACAAGGTAAGAAACTAAAGGGAAAGGGAGAAAAAGAAATAAGAGCCAACAACAGTAAAACATCGTGACAAGGATGAGTCAATACCTCTGAATTATAACTATCAATGTTAATGGCCTCAATTCACCAATCAAAAGAAGTAGACTGACAGAATGGATTAAGAAGCAAAATCCAGCAATGTGCTGTATGCAAGAAACACACCTAACTCAAAAAGAAATTCATAAAATGAAAGTAAAAGAATGGAAAATGGCTCTCCATGCAACAGGAACCCAGAAGAAAGCAGGGGTAGCAATCTTATTTGCAGACAAAGTAGATTTCAAAAAAAAAACCTAATTAAGAGAGACAAAGATGGTCATTACATCCTTGGGGAGGGAACAATCCAAGAGGAAGAGATGACAAACCTAAATATATATGCACCAAATACAAATGCCCCCAACCATACAAAACAAATATTAATGGACATGAAAAACCAAATAAGCACTAATACACTTGTAGTGGAGGACCTCAGTACCCCACTATCACAAATAGACAGATCATCTAGACAAAAAGTTGACAATGAAATTCTAGAACTGAAGTAAGCTATTGAACAAATGGACTTAATAGATATTTACAGTGTTCCACCCCACAAAATCAGAATACACATTCTTTTCGGCGGTACATGGGTCATTCTCCAAAATAGACCATATGCTAGCTCGCAGGACATGTCTAAGTAAATGTAAAAGAACTGAAATTACCCCCTGCATATTATCAGACCATAGTGCAATAAAATTGGAGATCAATAACATGAGAAACTGCAAAACTCCCACAAACACCTGGAAATTGAATAACACCCTCCTGAACAACGAATGGGTCACAGAGGAAATTAAAGTAGAAATTAGACAGTTTCTACAAGTAAATGATGATGTCAGTACAACATTTAGGAATCTATGGGACACAATGAAAGCTGTTCTATGCGGGAAATTCATAGCAGTGAATGCCCATATTAGGAAAACAGAGAGAACTTAGATAAATAATCTAATGGAGAACCTCAAACTTCTAGAAAAAGAAGAGAATAACAAACCCAAAGCCCACACAAGAGAAGAAATTATAAAGATCAGAGCAGAAATCAATGCAATGGAGACTAAGAGAATGATACAAAAAATTAATGAATCAAAGAGTAGGTTTTTTGAAAGAATAAATAAAATTAATAAACCTTTAAACAACTTTATCAAAAAAAGAAAGAAAAAACTCAAACCCCTGCAATTAAGAATTCAAAAGGGGAAGTCACAAATAGAACCAGCAGAAATCCAGAGGATCATCAATACCTACTTTGAGAAACTTTACTCTAATAAAATGAAAAACATAGAAGAAATGGACAGATTCTTAGATACATATGAATTACTAAAGTTCAATGAAGAAGAAATAGAAATTCTAAACACCCCAATTACAATGATTGAAATTAAAAATGTAATAAAAAATTAACCAACAAAGAAAAGCCCGGGTCTTGATGGCTTCAATGCTGAATTCTACAAGATATTTAAAGAACAACTATTGCTATTACTCTTTAAACTCATCAAGGAAATTAAAAGGGAAGCAAGGCTTCAAAACTCATTAGTGGAAGCAAGTGTTACTTTGATTCCAAAACCAGGGAAAGACCCAACCCAAAAAGAGAACTACAGGCCAATCTCCCTAATGAACATACATGCAAAAATCCTCAACAAGATACTGGCAAACAGAATACAGAGGGTCATCAAGAAGATCATACACCCTGACCAAGTCAGATTTATCACAAGGATGCAAGGATGGTTCAACATACGTAAATCAATAAATGTAATACACTATATTAACAGAGTCAAGGACAAATCCATATGATCATCTCAATAGATGCAGAAAAGGCATTCGGCAAAATCCAGCACCCATTCATGATAAAACCCTACAGAAAACTGGAATAGAAGGTCTTTATCTTAATCTGATTAAGGCTATCTATGAAAAACCAACAGCCAACACCATACTAAATAGTCAGAAACTAAAAACTTTCACGCTAAAATCAGGAACAAGACAAGGATGCCCACTACCCACACTCTTGTTCAATATAGTCCTGGAAACATTAGCCACAGCAATTAGAAAAGAGAAAGAAATAAAAGGAATAAAGATAGGAAAGGAAGAAGTTAAACTGTCATTATTTGCTGATGATATGACACTTTACATAGAAGACCCAAAAAACTTTACCAAAAGACTTTGAGACTTAATTGACAGATTCAGTAGAGTAGCTGGATATAAGGTGAACACAAAAAACAATAGCCTTCTTATACACAAATAGCAGACTCATTGAGAGAGAAATTAGGGAGACAATTCCTTTTACAATAGCATCCAAAAAAAGAAATATCTAGGAATCATTCTAACAAAGGAAGCAAAAGACCTCTACATTGAAAACTACAGCACCCTGAAAAAGGAGATAGAGGGGGATATAATAAAATGGAAAGACATCCCTTGTTCCTGGGTAGGAAGAATCAATATAGTGAAAATGGCCATGCTTCCAAAACTGCTATATAGATTTAATGCAATGTCGATTGAAATTACAACAATATACTTCACAGAGCTAGAGAAAACAATCCAAAAATTCATTTGGAACCAGAAGAGACCTAGAATAGCAAAAGCAATTCTAGGCAACAGGGACATGGCTGGGGGAATCACAATACCCAATTTGAAGCTATACTACAAAGCTACTGTGGTAAAAAATGCATGGTACTGGCAAAGAAACAGACCTGAGGATCAGTGGAATAGATTAGAAGATGCAGAAACAACTTCAGACATACTCAGCCACCTCATCTTTGACAAAGGAGCCAACCAGCCTCATTGGAGGAAAGGTAGCCTATTTAATAAATGGTGTTGGAAAAACTGGATTTCAACCTGTCAGAGATTAAAACTAGACTCATATCTATCACCATGCAATAAACTAAAATCTAAGTGGATTAAAGATCTAAATATTAAGACAGAAACACTAAACTTGCTGGAAGATAAGTTAGGTAGAACTGTTGAAGATATTGGCATAGGAAAAGACTTCATGAACAACACCTCAGTAGCACAGGAACTAGCAGAAAGAATCAACAACTTGAATTTCATCTCATTAAAAAGCTTCTGCACTGCAAGAGAAACCACCAACAGAGCTAACAGACAACCTACAATGTGGGAACATATTTTAGTAGCTGTAACTCAGACAAAGGGCTACTATCTAGAATATATAAAGAACTGAAAAAATCAGACCCGCCGAATTCAAAGACCCAAATCAAAAATGGGCATCTGAAATGAACAAACATTTCTCAAAGAAGTAAAAGCAGCAAATAAACATATGAAAAAACGTTCAATATCACTGGTCATTTGAGAGAGGCAGATGAAAACAATTCTGAGATTCCTCCTCACCCCAGAAAGAATGGCTGCTATCAAGAAATCAACAAATAACAAATGCTGGCACGGGTTTGGATAGAAAGGAACCCTTCTCCATTGTTGGTGGGAGTGCAGACTGGTGCAACCACTATGGAAATCAGTGTGAAGATACCTCAAAGAACTAGAGCTGGAGGTCCCATTTGACCCAGCTATTTCCCTGCTAAATATTTTCCCAAAAGAATTAAATGAATCATACCACAGAGATATATGTGTACTCATTTTTATTGCGGCACAGTTTGTAATAGCTAAAGCTTGGAAACAGCCCAAGTGCCCATCAACTGGAAACTGGATAAAGAAAATGTGGGGTTTTTTTTTAATAAAATGAGTACTACTCAGCCATAAAGAATGAGAAACTAGAGTCATTTATAGCTAAATGGATGCATTTTGAGGCTATACTCTTAAGTGAAATAAATAAGACACACATGTGTAAATACTGAATAGTTTCTCTAGTGTGAGAAACTGATAGTGTAAATAAGGACTAAAAGTATTAATAACTAATAATTGATTCTTTGAAATAGGAAAAGGTCCAAAGGAGTATGGGTGGTGGGAGGAGATGGGGAAAGGAAAGAATGGAAAGGAAAAATTATGAGAAAAGAAAAAAATGGAAATGAAGTATGTAAATAGGGAAGGGTGGAGGGGGGAAGGGCGCACAGGTAATGGGGAAAAAATAAGAACCGAGATACATCAGGTACAGGTACAAGCACCCAAAGATAAATATAAATGTATCATATACCTAAAATGAACCAATAAAAGAATTTAGGTAAAAAAAAAATTGATGGAGAAATAAGATACTTTCATGACAAAGAGCACCTTAGGAACTTCATGAATATCAAACCAGCTCTCCAAAAATTTTTAGACAATATCCTAGGAACAGACAATGAGGATCACAACCCCAGGAAGCACAGCAGAATGAATCCATCAGGCGTGACAAGAAACTAAATGTAAAAGAGGAGAATCCAACAAAAACAAAAAGTCATGAGAATGATAAGTCAATACATATCAGTTATAACCATCAATGTTTATGGTCTCAATTCACCAATAAAAAGAAATAGACTGGCAGAATGGGTCAAGAAGCAAAATCCAACAATATGCTTTATACAAGAAACACACATAATTCAAAAAGAAACTCATAGATTGAAAGTCAAAGGGTGGAAAACAATACTCCATGGGACAGGAACCCCCCTCCCCCCAAAAAACAAGAGTAGCTATCTTCATTGCAGATCAAGTAGATTTCAAACCAATACAGATTAAAAGACACAAAGAAGGACACTACATCCTTGTAAAGGGAACAATTCAACAGGAAGAGATGACAATTATAAATATCTATGCAGCAAACACTAGTGTGCCCAACTATATAAGCCAAATACTAACGGACATGAAAAGTCATATATGCAGTAATACAATAGTATTGGGGGCCCTCAATACCCCACTGTCACATATAGATAGAGCAACTAGACAAAAAAGTATTGAAATACTAGAACTCAATCAAACTCTTGAAAAAATAAACTTAATAGATGTTTAGAGTGTTCCACCCCACAAAATCAGAATACACATTCTTTTCAGCTGCACATGGGTCATTCTCCTAAATAGACCACATACTCACTCACAGAATGTGTTTAAGTAAGGGCAAAGGAACTGAAGTTATCCCCTGAATATTATCAGACCATAGTGTGATGAAATTGGAGATCAATAGTAAAAGAAACTGTAAAAATTACATAAACACATGAAAATTGAACAACACACTTCTGGGTCATGAGGAAATTAAAGAAGAAATGAGACAGTTCCTTCAATTAAATGACAATGACAATACAACACATTGGAATCTATGGGACGCAATGAAAGCAGTCTTAGGAGGGAAATTCATAGCAGTGAATACACACATTAGGAAAACAGAGCGAGCCCAATTACACAACCTGATGGTGAACCTCAGGCTTCCAAAAAAAGAAGAGCAGGACAAACCCAAAGCTCATATAAGGGAGGAAATTATAAAGATCAGAGCAGAAATCAATTCAATGTAGATTAAGAGAAAAAAAAAAATCAATGAAGTGAAGAGTAGGTTTTTGGAAAGAATAAACAAAATTGACAAACCCTTAGCCAACCTTATCAGACAAAGGAAAGAAAAGGCCCAAATCCATGTAATTAGGAATGAAAAGGGTGAAATTACAACAGAACCAGCAGAAATCCAGAGGATCTTCAATACCTACTTCAAGAACCTATACACCAATAAGATGGAAAACACAAGAAATGGACAGATTCTTAGATATGTATGAATTACCAAAGTTGAACGAAGAAGACCTAAAAATTCTAAACAACACAGTATCAACACATAAAATTGAAAACATAATTAAAAACTTACTGTCTAATAAAAGCTCAGGTCCTGATGGCTTCACTGCTAAATTCTACATGATATTTAGAGAGGAACCACCGCCACTACAGTTTGCTCTTTACTGAAATTGAAAGGGAAGCAATACTCCCAAATTCATCCCTGGAAGCAAGCATCACCTTGATCCCCAAAGCAGAGAAAGACCCAACTGAAAAGGAGAACTATAGGCCAATCTCACTAATGAACATAGATGCAAAAATCCTTAATAAGATGCTGGCAAACAGGATGTAGAAGATCATCAAGAAGATCATACACCTTGACTAAGTGGGATTCATCCCAGGGATGGTTCAACATATGCAAATCAATCAACGTAGTACACTATATCAGTAGAGCCAAGGACAAAATCTATATGATTATCTTCATAGATGCAGAAAAAATGTTTGACAAAATCCAAAATGCATTTATGATAAAAACCCTACAAAAAATTGGAATAGATGGTCTCTACCCCAATCTTATAAAAGCCATCTATGAAAAACCAACTGCCAATATCATACTAAATGGTCAAAAACTGAAATCCTTCACATTAAAATTAGGAACAAGACAAGGATTTCCAGTATCATCACTATTGTTCAATATACTTTTCGAAACATTAGACATTGCAATTAGACGAGAGAAAGAAATAAAAGGAATAAAGATAGGAAATGAAGAAATCAAATTGTCATTATTTCCAGATGACTTGATACTCTATATAGAATACCCCAAGAACTCCACCAAAAATTTTCTAAACTTAATAACCAAATTCAGTAGAGTAGCTGTATACAAGGTCAACCCACAAAAATCAATAGCTTTCCTCAACATGAACAATAGACTCACTGAGACAGAAATAGGGCAAACAATTCCTTTCACAATAGCATCCAAAAAAATGAAATACCTAGGAATCTTCCTAAAGAAAGAAATCAGAGACCTCTTCGCTGAAAAATATAGCACTCTGAAAAGAGAGATTGAAGATGATAGCAGAAAATGGAAACACATCCCCTGCTCTTGGGTAGGAAGGCTCAATATAGTAAAAATGGTCATACTTCCAAAGCTGCTATATAGATTCAATGCAATCCCAATACTTCATGGACCTTGAGAAAACAATAAAAAAATTCATTTGTAACAAGAAGAGTCCCAGAACAGCAAAAGCAATTCTATGTAAAAGAGACATGGCAGGAGTATCACAATCCCCAACTTGAAACTATACTACAAAGTTACTGTGATGAAAACAGCATGGTAATGGGAAAGAAACAGACCTGAGGACCAGTGGAACAGGTTAGAAGATGCAGAAACAACTCCATACACACTCAGCCACCTCATCTTTGACAAAGGAGCCAAACACCCTCACTGGAGAAAAGATAGCCTCTTTAATAAATGGTGCTGGGAAAATGGCTTCAACTTGCCAAAATTAAAACTAGACCTATATCTCTCACCATGCACTAAACTAAAATTGATATGGATAATGGCTGTAAATATTAAAATAGAAATGGTGACTTGCCTGGAACAGAGGTTAGGGAGCACTCTTGAAGACGTTGGTGTAGAAAAACGTAGGGAACAGGGAAAGGGGACGTTACTAGAACCTCTGCAGTAAGTCCTAGTCTCCTGTGAGCCATGGCAGCACAGGAAAGGTAGACAAATGACACTGAGAAGAAGCTGAGCTTTGGGTCTGATCAGTGCTGCTCTGGGCAGCAAAGACGAAAGCCCCCAGCTTACCTCACCTTTTATTCAGTACATCGGGAGAAAGAAATGTGACAAATGACTCAGGACAGACAGTTCAGTACATCCTGTGTAAATGAGATGTAACAATCCAAGAACAAGGAGGAACTGAGTAGATGTTTGTTCCTCCCAGGATGTTTTCAGCTCCTAGGATATTTCTTGGCCTGGAGAATCACAGCCAGCATCATTGGATCATTGAGGTCTCAGTTGTGACCGGAGGCCAAAATGCAATTATGTCTTGGAATTCCATAGCTGGGCTGTAGGCAGGAGAACTAGGCTAACCAAATGAGTTTTCCCTAAAATTATGTAGCATTGCTCCAACAGAAAAAGTTTTTAAGAACAAAACTTCAGTTGCCCATGAACTAGCACAAACAATCAACAAGTGGGATCTCTTCTTATTACAAAGTTTCAGCACAGCAAGAGAAACAACCCAGTGTGAAGAGATAACCCACAATGTGGGAAAAAATCTTCACCTGCTGTTCCTCAAAGGTCTACTATCTCGAATCTATAAAGAACTTAAAAAAATCAGACCTCCCAAATTTAAAGACCCAATCTGCAAATGGGCATCTGAAATGAACAGACATTTCTCAGACAAAGAAATAGAAATAACAAATAAACATATGAAAAAGTGTTCAACCTTTCTGGTCATTCAAGAGATGCAAATGAAAACAAAGCTGAGATTCCACTTCACTCCAGAAAGAATGGCTGCTCTCATGAAATCAACCAATAACAAATGCTGGCAGGGCTGTGGGGAAAGAGGAACCCTGCTCCACTGCTGGTGGGAGTGTAGACTGGTGCAAGCACTGTGGAAATCAGTATGGAGATACCTCAAGGAACTAGAACTGGAAGTCCAATTTGACCCAGCTATTCCCCTGCTGGTTATCTTCCCCGAAGAATTTTAAAAAATCATACTACAGTGATATATGTGTACTTATGTTCATAGCATACAATTTGTACTAGCTAAATCTTCGAAGCAGCCCAAATGCCCATCACCTGGAGACCGGATAAAGAAATTTTTTTTTATAAATTGGAGTACTACTCAGCCATAAAAAATGAGAAATTAGAGACATTTATAGCTAAATGGATGCACGTTAAGGCGATACTCTTAAGTGAAATAAACAGGACACACATGGGTAAATACTGAATAGATTTTCTAGTGTGAGAAACTGAAACTGTAAATAAGGACTAAAAGGTATAATAGATAATATGAATTAGGAAGAAAAGGGGCAAAGAGGAAGGGGAAGTGGGAGGGGTAGGGGAAAGGAAAGAAAGGAATGGAATTAATATGAGAAAATGAAAAAATGGAAACAATGTCTTTATAAATAGAGAGGAATGGAGGTGTTGTAGGGAGTGCAGGGGAAGGAGGAAAAATAAGAACCAAAAGAGATTATGTAAAGGTGCAAATTTCCAATGATGAATGTCATTATATTGTATAGCTAAAATGTACAAATAAAATAAAATTTAGAAAAAAAGAATTAACTTTACAAGATAATAGAATATCTTGTCATTTGTTTAAACCTTAGTCCTACTGTGACAAATATTTATTAGAGTTTTTGATGGAGAACAACTTAAAAACTCTGTATTTTCTAAACATCTTCATCCAATTTTGAAATTCTCATTTCTTGCATGTGTCTCTTTCCATGTGTGCACAGTACAGTTTAGAAGCAACTATACATATTATATAAATTTCCGCCAGGAAAAACTAGCATATTCAAATTCAGATAAATTAAAGATAGCCTAATAAAATAAGTATACACCTAATTGTGGAGACAGATAGATAGAAAAACTAAAATGATAGTGAAACATATAGGGCTGGTAAGTCTTCCACAACACACCTTTATATCTGGGATGGGGGAAGGAGCAGTGATCAGGAAACTACAGGGAGAGTGAGCTTTAAGACAAGCTGACTCAGAAAAGCTTAGTGCTGTGTGGACAGTCAGACAATTTGCAACACAGCCAAGGGAGTACAGAAAGAACAAATGTTGTGTTCTCTTCATCCCTTGCCTCACTCCTGTCCCATGCCCATGATGTCAATATGTAACCCAAGAGGCAAGGGAGTCTGTCAATGGCATCAATAGAAGTTAATCTCCAGGGGCATGAACTGGATGAAAAGCTATGAAGGAATATTTTGCATAGTGTTAAATGAAACTGCTTTTTAAAGTTTTATTGAGAGCATATTCATCACAGTTAATTTTCAGGAAAAAAATAATTAGAGAATATTCTGCCACATACCATTAGAATGACTAAAAAGCTAAAAAACAATCCCAAAAAACCAAGCAAATAACAAAAAAACCCCAATAAAATAAATAAAACAAAAATTAAAAACTGGAATGATCAGATATTGGAAGGGTTAAAGAGAAATTTAAACTGTAATTAATTATTTTCCACTATAAATTGGTTTAATTTTGGCACATTTTACTAAACCAAGTACAACTTATGACCAAACAATTCTATTATGGGAAATACATAAATGGTTAAATTGTATACAAAAAGATATTCATGTGTAATACTAATGACAATACCATTTATAACAATCAAAAAGAGAAACAACCTAAATGCCAAACAATTAAAGAATAAATGAGTAAATTGTGGTAAATTTATAAGATGAAATGCAATGTTGTAATGAAAATTGCTATTCAATAACACAGATAAAATTTACACAATGTTGTTTAATGAAAAAAGAAAATGCTAAAGAAAACATTATTATGTCATCATATATATAACATTTAGTTATAAAACTTAACAAATGTTACCAAGCATAAAGTTTGTGAAAATAGTCCCTACCTTCATCTAAGGAGTAGCTATGCAGACACATCACTTTTTAAATACTCAACAAGCTGAACACTTATAATTTGTTTACCTTTGTGTATGCATCCTGTCATTAATATTTAAAAGAAAATAATAAATGAATGATAGTTCAAATGAAAATAGTTTCTTTGTTCTTCAGCTGATGTCAGTGTTGCTCGAAGTCTTTCTCAGCTCTCTTTAGAGCCAGAATGCACAGGTGTGTTACTTAACAGTTTTGCTTCCACGCATCACCAAATGAAGGAGGGGGGGAGGAACAGAAACAAAATGAAAGGTCATGGATTCACAGAGCCTATTTGGAGAAATCTTAAGTTTTCCAAAAAAGGCCAATGAAATTTTGATTAGTAGATATTTGAGAAAAAGTAGTTCAGTTGATTAAGAACAAAAAAGAGAGAGAAGAAATACCTTACTATGTGAGTAAACAACAAAAAAAATTCCTACTGCAGTGTAAATATACTTAAATCAGAGGTATACAAAAACTAGTGACTCAAAATGCATGAGACCAAAGCGACTAATTATGACTTCAAGCAACATCTCCAGGGAAGGAGCAAGAAGAGTACAGCTCTTCCAAGGTCTAAACCACCCTCAGTAACAGCTTAAAAAGGGGAAAATTTACTAGAAACACAACCCATTTCTGTTTGGCCATACTCTCAGGAGTCCCCATGTGTTTGATTTGTTGTCTGCAAAGAGAAGCTCAATAACCCAAATATTCCCATAGAAGGACATTCAAAAAAATGTCACAGTTTATAAGACAAAAGGAGGCCAAAAGCTGTTCATCAGCGAAAGAAAGCATCACAAGTACCTCCCAAAATTCAAGAGTCATACAACTAATTAAAACTAATTTTTATAAATAGTTTTCTACTAAGACAAAAGAATTTGCTCCCGTTCAGTTGGGAGGATAGCAGTTTTAAATCAGCAGCCCAGAGAGATCCAAAAGATCTTCTAGTTTAAAAATTTTTAATTTTGTTCTAAATCTGATTTCTCCCTTTAGTTCTGTTAAAAGAATTTTTTAAAGACACCCATTATATTTCTTCTCTACATTTTCATAAGTACCAATGTGATACATGTTTAAGACCAGAGAGTTCTTTAATTTTTTTCTTTTACATGTAGATGTCTTTGTAATTTAAAAGATCCATTGTCTGGCCATTGATAATTAGATTCAACAATGGTATATTTATTCAAATACTATCTTTCTGTGGAAAGACCAGGAGGTCACCTTACCAGGTTTCAAATAAAATTTTCCCATGAAAGCAAGAAACAGTTCAGAAGATAGTGTAGAAAAGCCTTCATCATCCCCCAAATCCATTCTTAGCATGCATGATCTTTGGAAAAGGAAGAGGAACATCAATACCATGGCCCCAAGAAGCTCTTTTCAACCTCCAAGACTCCAGCCATGTCAAAATGAGAAGAAAGCAGCCCTGAATTGGAGAGTCTGGATAATATTATCTAAAAAATATTAGATAATATTAAAATATTATCTAAAAGGATACCAGCTCTCTCACATGTACACTGGGAACTAATCTAGCAAGTATTTTCTGTAATAAGTGTTCTACATGTGTATCAAGGGAAAAGTTCTTTAGAATTCTGGTCATAAAAAGGGAAAAAAAATTAATTATGTTAATAATTATGAGACTACAAAAACTCTCCTTCCATGGTGATGGTCTGGAGCACTACCAGCCCAGCCAGCTGCCACTAGACTCTCCCTATTTGTAAATTTTAATAAATGTTATGTCTTGTAACCTGTCTTCAGATATCATTTTAAATCTCATGGGAATGTACCCCACTGTCCTAGTGCAATTAGGCTATGGACACAGAACACAGAAATTAACTCAAGTAAGCCAAAATTGACTTGTTGCCATAGAACATGAAGGATGATATTCAGTATACATGTCTCTAGATCCTTAGGGACATATGGGCTCAGGGGCATGGGACACACAGACCTGTGAATTTGTGATACTGTTTAGGGCCCTCTAAAATTAGACTGTCACAGCACTAATTGAGCAACACAGAGTGGACCACAAAAGACTGTTATGGTTGGAGCTTCTTAATAAGACAAAGTTCCCCGAGAGCTTGACACATTCTCACAAAGATTATACTATTACTAAAATAAAATCTTACATGCCTTAAATCCCTTGTTCTTCCAGACTGGCCACCTGGTACAAGCTGACACTTATATCCCAGGAGATGGAAACCAAGGGAGAATTTTGTCATTTGGGCAAAGGTGACCCTGTCAAGGACATGGAACAACATGAGAGAGGAACCTCATCTGGTTTTGCTTTCAGGGATCCATATCAAAGTCTTGTCTAAACAGATACTGACCTGGTGGTAAGGACTCTCAAACTCATCAGCCTGTGGGGCCAACTCAAATAACAAGCTCATTAGGGCTTTAGGTTTGTGTTCTACCCTATGGAACCCATTTTATGTCAGTAACACAGAGTCAAAAACCAAGCAAAACTGCTACTTTTGAGAGGAAAGCAATCATACATTGAATGCTCAAAATAAAAATACACCAGAGTCAATATACCTAAGGACAAATGCAAAACAAAATCAAATATTTTTCTTTTATTAATCTAAATTTAGGGGAAAAAAGAGGTGACTTTTGCTGTCCACTCAAATGGATTTCACAGATAGAGGCAATGAGCCTGAGTGTAAGAAATGCTTGTCCTTCCCCTGCCTGAAAGCTTTAGATTTCCTTCACTGTGGCTTCCTGAAAAGCTGAGAAGCTTTGGTTTATTTGAGTCAGGGCATCAAATTTATAGAGGCAAAGGGAAAGTTCCCTTCTTCTCTTCATAGGTTACCTGGAATAAACTTACGTAGACCCGTTAAAGAGCATAAAAGGCATAAAAATTTATTACATGCATGGATACAATTACATAGTGTAAATAACCTACCTGTTCAATATTATTCAGAAAATTACATATCCTTTATCGATAGGAAAGAAGGAGAGTGGGAATGTGGATAGGAGCACTCAGCAAGCTTGGAGGATGTAGAGTGGCCTAGGACTAAATCTATTTGTCCTGGAGAACAGACGTGCTTTGTAAGTGATTCTCACTGGGAACAAAATAGAGAACAATGGTGTGTGACAAAAATTTGGTCAAATGTGTTGACAGACTTCACATTTCATTCCTGCAATATGATTTTATTAATTAAAACACAGAGAGTAGAACAGAAGTAAATATTTCTTCATTGTTGGATCTTGAGTTGGGCATATAAGAAAAATTTGCAGAAAGTATCTTCCTGAGGTGGGAGGGACAGGAACCAGAAAATTTCAGAGACCTGGATTCTGAGGTAGGGTCTAAGGCTCTCAATTATCAAAGTAGCACTATTTGAGATATTCTTTTGTGAATTCTTACAATAGCTAACAGCAAGATATTTTCTAAAATTTGGGTTTTGTCTAGTACAACATGAAAATGGAGCTTGACAACACCATGAGAAACTTCTGATTTGGTCATACAAAGTCATCATATGATAGGTAAAGTGTTATGCCATCTCATCTTATTTTCGGTATTGGGGATTGAACTCAGGACCTTGTGCTTGCAAGGCAAGCGGCGGAAGCACTAAGCTAAATCCCAAGACTTTACCATCACATCTTTAGTCAGGAAACTTTTCATTCAACTGCAGTTACATCTAAAATCTAATGTTAATCTAATCATACCTCAATTTCCCAGTGTATAAACTACTGAGGTTGTAAGAAATGAATACTAAAGATTTCCCTTCTGCCAATTCTGTATCTTTCTTGCCAATTAGAATATAGATAGGAAGATAAGATAAATGATAGATGATAGATATTAATGGAAGTGAACCAAAGTATGTTTTTTATGTGTCTATATCTTTTTACATGTACTCAGGATATATCAATATAAAGTTGTAATCAATAAAATTCCAGCAACTGCAGTTCTAAAAAATAAAGCTAACAAGATTAGCAATAAGATAAATACCAAAGCAAACAGAACAAAGAGTAAAATCAAGTTCTAATTCAACCACTATTTTAAATTAAATGTCAAAAGAAACTGGACATGCTGAATGAGTATGAGAAGGAGGAGTGTGTCTTCATGATATATTTTTTGTAATTTGATGGTCTGATTTTACCTCATCTCAAGACTAGATGCATATCTAAAGAAAAGTAGTAAGTAATTAAACAGAGAAGTACCTGCTTGCCTGGCAGATCCCATATTTTAAAATACAAATAAGATTTTCCTTGAAAAGGAAATATATTTTCATGACAGGTATGGAAATAAATCCTTTAAAAAAACACTGCATCTGACAGTAATTAAGCCTCTATTAAGTCTGTTGTTTATTTTTATGTTCGAATTTACTTAACAGCCATTAAATTCTCAGCGTTTGCATTTGCCCATAAGTGAGATTCTTCTGCTTGCTTCTCTGTGGTTCACAGCAGGCAGTCATCCTAATAAAAATGGCATGTTAATATTAGAAGAGAATCTAGGTAGTCAGAGAAACTGAGATATGAAATGATGTTTTAAAAATAATCTTTATTTCAAACATGATTTTTATCACTTGGCGCAAACACAAGTTGATTTGCTTTAATTTCATGTGCATTTAGAATACTCTTTTGGGGGTTGAGGAGATTTGTTGGAATCAAATTCGTCCATAGATTAACAGAGAGTGCAAAAGGCAAAATTGGAGGTCAAATAGAATTAGTGCATAAGGATGAGGAGAGGGAAATCCAGTAGGCTTGTTTCAGACCTTAGCTAATGAATAAAATAACATATTTTTGTCATAATGGTGTCTCATCACCCAATTACCTCCATGGCACTCTACAAGAGAAAGGACCTAAAAAATAAATAAAGTTCAACAAAATTTTAGGATTGTAAAAACAAATAGTGTGTATTCCTGTATTAATTGTCAACAGAAACTTTTAAGAGAAGATATATTAAATAAAAATCCAGAAAATGCATCGAGACAGTGCCTTTAGGGTGTGTGAATAATATTGACCCTTGTCTCTGCCCAAACACTGAAACAAATAAGAGACAAAGCAAAGTGGACCCTCAAGTTATGAGCAGACTGACATACAAACAACTTGGGTTAATTAGGTTAATGGAAGATTAATCTGCCTCTTGTTATCTATGCCATGTACCCATGTAAACATCCAGATCTCAGCTGTATTGATTTAGTTACAACTATCCCTCAGGAACTGATCAAGTTTGAAAGTCCAGGGTCCACTTAGTTGGCCTATATGTGAGGAAATCAGCTTTTTAACATAAAGGCACAGAATTACATAGCTTCTTAACTCCCACGAACTCCACTAAGAGGAGAGAAGTAGAACTCAACTTTCTGCATGCGGTTGTATGACAGGGAAAAATAATTCCCAACCTATGAGATGCCAGATGTGCCAAGTTGATGGTTTCACAACATTGAGGAATGAAGTTGTGAACCAAAGGAGGAGTTTATTGGAAATAAGAAGATGGACACCTGGTTTTCCAGGGGGATTCTCAAGTGTGCAGTCACTGGGGCTCTCTGCCAGGGGTATTTTATAAGGCAAAATCACAAAGTGGGTCAAACTACAATCAACCTAGAGGATTACAAGCATAGTTGCTTAGGTAATATCGATCCAGTAGGGAAGCAGGGCGTATACCAAGGGTATACGGCAAATATCACTAACTTTAGTTTAGCTATAACTTTTAACCATCGGAAAAACAAAGGCATTTCTGGAAAGGGATGGGAGTATGGGTCCAGATGTTCTGGTCCCCACATATGCATCTGATGTCTGTCAGGGCTTGCTGGACTTCATGGTGCTAGTTACTACATAATCTCAAGCTGGGGTTTTTCTTTAGGGAGGCTTGCACACCTGGCTATTGCACTTCCAGTGCAAGGCATTGCTCTCTTCAGATTCACATCCAGACACAATCTTGATGTATCTCATCCTCTGCACTGACTCCCTCAATATCCACTCCCGCTCTGACTGCATATTAATTTCTACCTAACACTGCTATCTACAATAGTTGCTTGTGATAATGCAAAAGGAAGAATAGGGATATTTACAAATGAAAGAAGAAAACAGTGAAGATTAAGGAGTAAATGCCTCAAAATATCTTTACAACTTTTAATGACAAACATTTGCAAACTGAAGATTTGACATACAAGAAATATAAAATGGTGACTCTGATACAAATGGCAACATTACAAAGAATCTTATTTCTCCAAAGAAAAATATCTCCAGCATTTGTATGATGATCATAAATTCCAAGCTGAAACGCACCAGAGAACCATCACTTATCATAAGTGTCTATGTTTTCAGCTGTCTCTGAGTGAGCAAGGAATTGTAATACAGTGGGTTATCTATACTTCATTTGATATGTTCTTCTAAAATCAACTAATATATACATAGCTTTATTTTTGACATGCAGATTTCTATACTAGATGGCTTTTGTTGTTATAGTACTGTCATTTTCTTTTTCAATAAGAAGTTTTCCTTTACAAAGTATCCTTACAGATATTTGTAGCATGAATCATTGCCATTTATGTCAATATCTAGTGCTAGCATTTATTAAGCCAAACATGAAGCATATTTATAGAATGAAGCCTTAAGAAGCACTTTTTTAATAAAAAAAGTTTTTCCTGTATTGATTGTTTTAAGTGTATCTGCCAATGTAAATTATTAACACCAAACCCACGTTTTAATATTATATAAATGATACTATAGTCTTAAAAGTTTGTACATGCATTCTCATCATTTGAATTTTTCCTATGCTATAAAAATTAATTTTTGTGTTTACAATGAAAGAAGATTAAAATTTTCAGAAATGACTATTATATTAAAGTGACTATTATATTTTATGAACAAGTAGAATATCAATGCATTGCTATAAATACTACCAGCAGTTTGCAGAAAAAGTATGTTTAAAATAAAGAGGTGAGAAGTTAAAATTGTGCTATTTACCCATTGCATTTAGTATAGATTGAAAGGGATTTGTAAGTCAAAAGGAGTGAAATGAAAGCAAGAAAAGGTCAAAGAAAGTAACCAAGATAGAATGAAAAATAGGTAAATGTGCCCCTAGGGAACAACACAACAGGAAAGGCATAAAGATAATGGCACATAGCTCAGTCTAGATATAGAAAATTTAGTGCCAGATTTGGTCTTTACACTGTGTGTTAAGCAATTTGAATAGAGAGTTTTCCATTGTAAATATGTATTTAAGTGCCTTTACTTTAGATAAGTGTTTGTTTCATTGATTGCAGCACCTAATAATGGTAATATCTAAATGGAATTTGCTTGGCACAATGCTCACGTTACAAGTGAATGAGTCTCTGCCAGAGCTCCTTGGTCAACATCATACAAGACAATTTTCTTTAGAAGTGCCTTAAATGTAGCAGAGTGAAAGAAAGAAAGAGTAAAAGAATGTCAGTTCAATGAGATGAGCAGTGTCTAACTTGAAAATTGATACTCAGAAAAGGCTGCCAAATTGAATGAGCAAAAATAAAACTTTGATAGTTATCAAATTCTTAATTTCCCAATTGCCCTATTTAAAGAGAGTGCACTCCTCAACTAAGATCTATTATGTGGTATGTTGCATTAATGTTGTGTTTCGCCAACTCATGTCTGTTTCATCTTCCCAGATATATTCGTTTCATGCAAAAGCAGATAGGAACGCTATAATTGCCATTACCAAATAGCTCATTTATTAATTTATGCAAAGGCTTTTGATAATCATTATCACTAGTCCTTTCCATGGTATTTCTATGCTATTGGGAACTCAATATATCTCCTGATCTATTCATGGAAATTGCATTCATGTTAAATTGCAGTACTAATAAGAATGCTCTTTTGGGGGTATTTAGTAAACAGTATTCTAAATTTATGTATGATATATAAATCTTTTAAGTGTATTTCATGCCATTCTAAGCATTGGATAATATTAAATTTATAAATATTTCTTAAATATCTTCAAGTAGTATTGATAAAGAATATTAAAGATTAATAAATTACACCCTTACAATGTTTTATATTTTCAAAATAGTTTATTTTTATAATTTTGTTTAGCCTCTCCATAAGACACAGAATATAGATGAACAGTCAAATATAAATATACTTATTTAAAGACAGGAATACTGAGCACTTAGAAAAGTTAAGTGAAAAATTTGACAAGACACTTTGATGAAGCTATGGATAAAGTGACACTAAATACCTGTCTGTGACACCTGTTAAGAAAATATAATTAAAAATAAACTATTCTCTCAACCCCTAAATTCTTCACAGAAAGAGAGGAGAGAAAGAAAACACTTTACTATGGAAAAAACCTTAAACTAACAGGCAATGTGCATTGCAGAAAGTCCACAAAGAGATTGCAAAGATGGAAGAAATCCTGCTCCATCTCCCTTACATGGCAGACATAAATCCATTACATACACGTTTGTACGATAAAAAAAACTAGTCCTCAAGTAAGAGGACTTGACAACACCATTTGTCACTCATCATTCATTTGAACTTTACCTGGTAATTGGAGTGACTATCTGTATTAGCTAATTCGATTTAACCAGAAGGAAAAACAAACTTCTCTCCATGGACTCAAGGTAATTTTATAGCTGCAGCAGGGCATTCACCAAAGTCAGAGTCCTCCCCCACTACCATAGAAACTGGAGAGTAAGGGTGCAGTTTCCCTTGAAGTTTTTAGTTTGGACATATTCCTTTGCCCTTGAGAAAAAAAATCCCAGGTCAGAGGCTGATGAAATACCAATCTGTTCTATTCTTTTAAGATTTTATATGTATTTCAAAGAGCTAAAAAGCTTTCTAAGGCAAATGTTTAAACATAAAAGAGGAGGGCAACATCTACTCTCATTTTCAAAGGAAGGATGAAGCCTCTTCTTTTTAACTAGTATTTGTCTTTACACATCTAGTAAACCTCCAACTATTGTGAGTACAATGGACCGAGCGCCCTTGCTGCTGCTGTTCTTTGGCCTTCCTAGGCTGCAGCTCACCAATGAGATCCAGCAAGGCTACTGAGGCAGCCCTCGTTCTCTGGAGAGTAGGGGTGCTTTTGTTGGCTGCCTTCATTTCAGATATTTCCAGATGGTTTTGGTCAAATCTTCCTTAGACAGAATGGCTGATTAGGAGCTTTAACTCATTTTTTTCTTTTTCAAATAAGACTCACATTACTTTCTGCAGCCTTTCTAAGCCTTAACTGGTTGCTTCATTTTCAGAAATCTACTGAAACAAAATCCAGTCATGCTTAATATCGTTTTAGCATTTGGTTCTTGGGATATTTGGATTAGCACACTATGGGAATATGAAACAGTATTACACTGTGGCGGACCATCTTTCAAAATTATCAGTGTGGTTCCTGGCAGGAGGGCAACTATATAAAAATCCAAGGCTACCTGCTCGGGACCCCTCCTGCCCCTCAGGAGCTTTTCTATCAAGAAGCATCTTCCTACATTAAAAAAAAGAGGACCGGGTCGGGGATCTAGTTCAGTGGTTCCGCCGCCTGTCTCGCAAGTGCAAGGACCAGAGTTCGATCCCTGGTACCAAAAAAATAAATAAATTAAAATAAATAAATAAATAAAAAATCCAAAAGGAGGTTATATATCCCCACACCCTGTTAACAGCATAAGTCTAAAAAGAACACAGGGAATAAATTCAATAAGATATTGTTCATTGACAACAAAGCAATGCTATTTATCCATGCAAAAGATTGAGGCTATTCTCAGTGTACCAATATAGTATGATCTCCAGGGGATATTTTAAGCGTTTTATTCCACTATTGGTAGAAGCAAGTATATAGCATATGTAAATTTCATATAATTAAACATAGGGTGAATAAAAATGACTTCCCAGTAGTGAAATTGTATTTCCTTATATTTGCTTCATGAAATACTAGACGACTGACTACATTGAGAAAAGAATTGTTTTAAGTGGTGTAATAGAGAGAATTTCGTTAGAGAAAGAAATAGGCACAACTAACTTTCCTAAATGTATATATTTTACTGAAATTCACAAAGAAATGTGAATGTATTATTGTATCAGTCAGTGATTACTAGAGAAACAGATTTAATATAAGATATACAAATATAAAAATTTATGTTTGACTTACAATGGCCACTCACAAAGTCAGATGTGGAGGAGTACAAAAGGGCTGTCTGCACACTGGAGAGCTGAAGGATCCAGTTGAAGGGCTGTAGGGTCCTGTGCGAGTCCTATCAGGAACCTGAAGCGT
Source organism: Heterocephalus glaber (assembly GCF_053883595.1). Lineage (NCBI taxonomy): Eukaryota > Metazoa > Chordata > Mammalia > Rodentia > Bathyergidae > Heterocephalus > Heterocephalus glaber. The sequence continues at coordinate 37,414,224 of NW_028258138.1, forward strand.
CTGCAATAGAAGGCTGAAGAGTCTACGTTGTAAGCCAGGAGATGATGTCCAAGGTGGAAGTGAAGACTGGAGCTTCTCCGAAGAAACAGAAGTGAGCCTTTCTCCATCTCTCTTTTGCTCTTTTCAGGCCACTAGCCTATTAGTTGCTGTCACTCACCATCAGGATGGGTCTTCTGTTTACAGTAAATCCCTTCAGCCTTATCCAGAACTATGATGATCCAATTTAGTTAGGTGTTTTTTACTCAAATTAATACAATCAATTGACTATCACAGTATAAGACAAAGAATTTATTACATTTCAGTTAATCTCTGGAACCATGCGAGTACTTGAGTGTTAAATATAAGAAAGTCTTAGTGTATTATATTATTTTAAAAATGTCTTTCAGCCAAGGGTTTAGCTTATGTGTCTAAGGCAAAAGAATTGCAAGTTTGAGCCCATCCAGGGCAACTTAGCAATTTGGCAAGACACTGTCTCAAAATTAGAAAAAAATATTAAAAGGTATAGAAATGTAGCTCAGTATATAGGCCCTGGGATAAATTTCCAGTGCTGGAAAAAACAATCTTTTCTCTTTATCAGTCCTCTAGCCACTAACTTCTGATAAATGATCTCCAATGGTTCATTTAATAAGAATGTTGCCTAGAAGGCTGAATAAGACAGGTAAGGGCCTTAATCCTATGCACTTTAGACAGAGACAGACAAAGAGAGAGAAAGAGAGAGAGAGAATAGGAAAGTAAAAATGTCCAAGTGAGATGAATTAACTAAGAGAAATATATGAGGAAATATATACACAGGGTTCAACTTAACTTTATGATTTATTCATTAAAAAAGTTACTATAGCAATCTTAATGTAAACTATTTCCCAGCCTTGGCTATTCAAAAATACTAAGTAAGGACATTGCATTCAATCGTATATGTATTACTAAGAATCTCTTCAGGAATGTTTATATGGGAAGAAGTAGAACATCTTTGAAGATCACTCTTACCAGCTTTCAACTAGACACTATCCAAAAGTTGCAATTCTGAATTGAAAATGTAAAGAAGTTGGCATTGCCTGTGTTATGATGTAATGAATACACTTCTTCAAAATTTTTATAAATTAGTTTAAAAATAATTATATAACTTTTCATAGCTATGTAGCATTTTATGTGGCCAATAAGATCTAATTGATATTCCATATAAGTTAAATGCACATATATTAATAACATTTTATAATAATTTACATAAAATTTCTTGAATACTATACAGATTTGCTTTTAACTTAGGACTTTTTAAAATTCTAATTTTAAAAGTCATTTTAAAATTAGTTCTTATGTCTAAGGCATATTTACTTGGAAAATGAAATATAAATTACAAAGAATGCTAAAAAACAAACTCTTACATACAAAAGACCCTGTTAAGTGAAAGCTGAATATAGATTCTTTTATATCATCTTGATAATACTTCTCTTATATATTCTGCTTCCTCTTCATGCTTGTTTCTACTCTGAAGTTTAGATTTACTTTGCATTTACTTTACAAAAATGTTGCCACTTATTTTGAGTTTTTGTAAAACAAATCATTGTATATGTCACATAATTCTAAATTTTATTAAAATATAATTTTATATATATCAAACTGTAACTTGGTTTTTACTTCAACTTAAAGTTCTGAACTTTAATTTCTCCACTTTATGTTATTACAGGTAGTTGTCATTCACTTATATTGCTGTATAGTTGGTACTGCAAGTATATGACTGTAATTTATTCTCCTGTTGATGGACAATTAGTTTTTTTCTCAGTGTTATTGCCATTACAAAAACTTTTCTGAAAATCTTTATGTCTCTTGAAATACATTTATACAAAGTACTTCCCCTTAAAGATGGAGTATTAGAATATCTTGTCCTTCCAGGTACATGTCATTAATTTTTATAGATACTGCCAAGTAATTTGCCAAAGTTTTGCACTGATTTGCATTTCTGTCTGCCAGTATTGTGTAAAATTCTGTCATTTCATATCATCACCAATTTTGATATTTGAAAGCTATGAATTTTTATAACAATGTGGTTACATGTAAAGTGGTACTACATTATGATTTTAGCTTTTATTTTCACATTGCTGATATGTTTTAGCAGATTTTAAAATCATAATTCAAATTTCCCCTCTGTCAACTGTACTTTGAATCTTTGTTCTTATTTTATAATTTTTGACTGCATCTTATTATTTGTAGAGTTTTAAATTATACATTTGTCACTCTTATGTGTTGGAAATAATTTATTTCAACTTGAGATTCTTATTTTCACTGTTTTTTGGTCTTTTAATAAACAGCTTTTAATTTATGTATTCATAATACATACCCAGCTTTTTCTTTTTCTCTTCATTTTTTACTTTTGTGTCACTTCTTTTTATATCTTCAACTCATAATAATTCTAAAATATAAATATACTCTCCTAAAATGGCTTCCAGAAGTTTCTAATTTTATATTTTACATTTGTCTTTATCCAACTTGTAAGTGATTTGCATGTATAGAGTAATGAAAGTAACGGCATCGGGTGTACAATTTCATTTACTTGGCTTTTTCTCTCTCATTCAAATATCAACTATTCTAAATAATTCAACAATTATTAGGTTGTTTTTGGTGCAATCTTTGTTGTGAGGGACAGGTCAAAGTTCCAGGAGGCTCCTGTCTATTATATTTAACAAGTTTATTTTACTTTGGAACTGAACTTCTGATGGTTAGAAGGTTTTTAAAATTTTATTTTATTTTTTAATCCTTGTTAGACTTTTATGAATTAATCTGGTTATTTTTAATTTGGTTTGTTCTCTGTGTGATATGTCATATTCATAATTTTATTACTTAGTGATGATCCTAGATATGTAATATGAGTGCTTATTAAAATTTCTATTTTATACCTAAAATGTACCAATAAAATTAAGGGAAATATTTTTCTATTAATTTTAGTCTACCTGACTCCTGACATTAGCAAGATTTAGGATTTAAATTTCAGTCATTCTTTCTTAATTTATGTGCCATTATCTATTCAGTTCAAATTTAAGACAAAAATTCACTATCACTCTTTTTTCTAAATCATAGTATTTTTCTGATCATGTTTGTTTTCATTTGCACTGATCTTGTTCAATGATAAGATGATAATTTTTCTATTCTATCACACCAAACCATCTAATCTGGGATTGTTTTTCTTCTACTTGGATTTTGATATAAAGAATTAAGGTTTATCCCCAAAATATGTGTCTGAAATTTTACTAGGTTTTATTCTAGCAATAACTGATTCTTGTAGTATCACTCTTTGCTTTTTTGTCTTGTGTATTCCCAGAAAATATGTAGTATTTGCAAGGAAGATATACCAATTGTCACCTTTCCCAACCTTTTATGGAAATGGATATTTGGATTCTTGTCATTGAGTGGAAGACAGAAGATAATTCTAAAACATGCATAGTTTTCTTTTATATTTATAACCAAATACCATAATTTTATATAAAAGTTTGTTTTGAAGACAGACACTATCTTCTAAATTTCCATAGTAAGGTCAAACATTATGAATATATGTTTATTTAAAAAGGTTGGAAGCTCCCAGAATGAAGAGACTATGTCATTGTATTTCTCTCATTTTCTTGCCTGGAGCTAGACCCAGAGAAGATATTTGGGAGGTGACTTACGTGAAGAACATGATTCATTTGTGCCAGAGCCTAAAGGAGCAGTAGTGTTCTGGGAAAAAGACGCACCTGAATGCCTTTGAGGAATTTTTTTGCCTGTGCAAGAATGCTAGAATAATTGTACAATGTGAAATTTCTTGCCACCTGGAAATTGGAGAGATTTTTGCACTCAAAAGCAAGTGTCCTGGTGGCTGAGAACAATTAAATTTAAATGTGGTTGAGGACAATCATTCCTCCTTCCTCTGCAGGATGAAATTACATTTTCTACTTGAAATTTACAAGCCAGGAAGGGACCAATGGTACAAAATAGAAGTATATCAGATCTTCTTAGGTGTTGTTTTTGTCCAAAATTCAAGGATTCATCATAAATATATACACTAACAGTGCTATAGAAGAGAAAAAATGACTCTGGATACAGATTGCCTTAGGTCACATCTGAGCTCAACAATAGCTAGTCATGAAATTTTGTGCAATCCCTTAATTTATGATTCCATTATTTCCTCATCTGTACAAAAGAAATAGTCATAAAACCTACCTAACATAATGAATAACAATAAATGAATTAAGTGTTTATATCATATGTTGGTACAATGTTTATCAGTTTTCTCACCTAGACACCAAAGAACTGGAGGGAGGGCAGTGTTTGAATTACCTCAGAAACAACTACATACCAAAATCTTGACATAAAAACTTTATTGTATCAGTCAGCTTTCCAGTTGCTGAAAAGAAATACCTGACACTCACAATTTAAAAAGAGGTGAATTTTTATTTGGTTCATCATTTCAGTGGATTCATTCCATGGTCAGTGAGCTGCAGGGCAGGGACATTATCAGGGGAGGGTGTGGCAGAGCAAATCTGCTAAGTTCATAAGAGCTTGAAAACATAGCAGGGGAGCAGCACCAGAGAGTAAAGGGCAAGGAGCCAGATACACTACCCAAGGCCATGCCCTCATGATCCACCCATAAGTGTTTTACTAATCCTCTGGGTGACTCCCAATCTAATCAAGTTGACAGTTAAGCTTAACCATCATGTGAATTAACCTCATTGTATATCAGTCACTGTGATTTATTACTTAACTCATTCCCTCCTTATAGTGACCACACTAATATTGAAATGTTCATCTAACAGATAAGGACATGGATAGTTTTGGAAGTTTATTAAGATAGTCAAAGTCAACTATCTAGTAAGTAATAGAGTAAAATTCCAATTGAATCTAACTTTAGTAACAACTTTGATATGTTACTTTAGAAAGAGCAGGAATTTCATAAAATATGCATTAAGCAGAAAAAGAAACTGAATTTTCTAAAAATATCATGTTTTTTTGCAATAAGTTTACTTTATAGATATACTTAGTGAAGATAATGACTTCATATTCATTTTAGAATTGGGAAATATGTTCGCTCGAGGTCTTTACAGGTACCACTGAGCAATGGTCTCCATAAGGCAAACTAAATGTGGTGCCCTAGCATTCATTTTTTAATTGAGCTTTTAAAATATATATCATTTGAATGAAATTATAATGATTTCATTAACCTATTTTGCCCTTTCTTGAAATAATGACTATAAATGTGATAGGAAATTAAAATCACCCATCGCTGGAGGAAAGCAATCAAGTTAGATTGACCAATATGCTTACACCCTGTCTGACAACTTTTCTCTCTTAGATAGAAAAGCTGAAAGTGGATGATCATTGCAAATATCTATTTGTCTAGCAGTCATAAAATGAAATCATGAAAACTCAGGCTCAGAATTTCAATGGTTCCGTGTTACAAAGGAAATATCAAATGTTTATTTTGTAAGGATTTCTAGTTCAACAGGGAAAAAATAACATATACCAGTTTATTTTGTTATTTGGATTAATTTATTTTGTGCTAGATATGAAGTGAGGCTGTCAGTGGTAATTTTAAAATGAATTCTCAAGTATCTTATACAATATTTTTAAATTCTCAAGTATTTTTAAATCTTTGTATACAATGATTTTTAAATCTCAGAGAAAAAGAGACTACTAAGCATTTTCAGTGTGTAGATTCATTTACTGGGTACCGTATGAGCCAGCTACTGTGAGTTATGACAACATCTAGATTTAGTAATTTTGCCATCTTAAAAAATGAAGAGGCATGAATAGATATGCTAGCATATAGACATAATGGGAATAATTGAAACAAATAAAGTAATATTGAAAAGAAGGAAAATAAAACAGCAATAAAAAATTATGGCCCAGAGATACACAGCATCTAAGTGTTTATGCAAAACAATCTTTCTCTTTTCACTCCAAGTCTGTCTCTTTTCTCTCTCTCTCTCTCTCTCTCTCTCTCTCTCTCGGGATTATGACTGACTAATGATTCTAAAAACATGCTAAAGAACTCTTAGTTTGATAAAATCACAAAAGCCACCAGGTAAATCTATTTTTATATGTAGACTTTAAAGTTTCTTCCCTAAAAACACTGAAAATATTATTTTCTCTATAGAGTATGTATCTACTTAACTCATTCCAAGGATCATCTATTCAAATTGTTATTCATTTTATCTTTGTTGGTTAGTATGCTTCACTCATTTTTACACCATTTTAGAAAGATTCCAAACTTAAGAAACCATTTCCTAAAGCAACAATAATAAATGACCAGAAAGTAGTTAGAAAATGGAAAATAATTTACTTCTTTGTGTTGGAAGAACTTCAGATTTAACTATAAATCAATTAACTATAGATTTAGCTATAAATGTACTTATACATAGAAATTCTATGTAAATATATATATTGAATGTGCCAGTAGGAATATAATTGAAACTTATGAATGTACATTTACTTTTTTAGTTTTACTCTTTGTTTTGTTTTGTTTAAGATTATTTAATAGCACCCTTTGTTCAAAAGGGTTTTAAAAATATGAACTTTTTAACAGCTGACCAATAAAATAGTTGTCCAGACTTTTCTTTAGGGGATTGTACCATAAATAGCAATAGCAATATAAATACGAAGCTCTCAAAGTGTGCAAAATGCTAGGGCTAACAAGTAGGACTCTGAATTTATGAGAAGAAATATTTACAGATATGCTCATATTTACCTCATGTATTCTCAACACAATCTTTTTGTAATAGTGAAATGTTGGCAGCAATGTAAATATCACCCAAAAGAGAATTATTAGATTAATTATATACTTACATACATATATACATAAACACACTCATACAAAGACAATAACTACTGGAAAAACACACAAACATTAAAGTGACATTATAGAGAACTATTGAATGACAGGAAATCATGTATGATCTCTAAAATAACAGAAATTGTTAAAATGATAATAATAAAAATATATGTGTGTATGTTCCCAGGTGTTTATCACAGCTGTTTATCACAGAGATGTGTGCATATATATTGAAATTACAATGAGTTACATAATAGAATTAACACAATTTATTCCTTAGATACTGGAGATTTTATTCTTCTATGTAGTTACCCTTATTTCATCCAAACCTATAAATAATATGAATCCAGTAGACAAAATTTTACTAGAATTATAAATTTTATATTAAATGAATGCATAAGTAAAGAAAAGAGAGATGGAATAATTAAATGAAAAACAAATGCAAAAGATTAGTCATGGTGACATTCCCTATTTTATGCATAGTATCTTCTTTATTCACACCTGAATAAAGATGAACTAATTCTTTCATGTTTCATCTGGTATTTGTCATAGGAAATAAATAAAATATATAAGTTGTTATTGGCTGTACAATATTTCATTGCCATAAGATGATAGTGGAAGTTATATGCAGACTATACTTATATAAACATGTTAAAAATCATTTACTATCATGAATTTCATTTTCCCAACTTTCATCACATTTCTTTAACATTTCTTTAATTATCTTTTTTCTTTCTATGATGTAGTTTACTTCTCTAGCTAGTCCTTTTCTTGACAGCTCTGACATTTTTCTAGCACAAACTTTTCAATCTAGTTGTAGTAAAAGACAGTTTGCATTATTTTTAGATTTATTTTTCATTGTAGATATAAGAATTAATCAGTTGGAAATTATTTTAAAAGGCATACCAAATATAAACTCAAGCTTTTACTATTACATTAAAAAAATGAAATTTATTTCCATACTTATTACACCTCTCTAAAAAGTAAATTATTATAAAATCTTTAAACTATGCTACAATAATTTTTATTATACTCACAACTTTTATTCTCTAACTTTCACTAAACCAAGAGTTATAAGTGAAATAGAAATTGTGTATACTTTTACAAAAGCACCATGTATGTTTATCATATAATTTTTTTTTTTTTGGTACTGGGGATCGAACTCAGGTCCTTGCACTTGTGAGGCAGGCGGCGCAACCACTGAGCTAAATCTCCGGCCCTATCATATAATTTTTAATGTGACAAATGCTTGCATTTGTTTTTGTAGTTATTTGATCCAGGTTTGCATGATTGGTTTCTAAATACTCACTCTCAATTTTTTTAATTTGTCTCCTTCAGAAGTGGAACAAACAGCAGACAAGCCCAGTTCCACAAACTATACTGTAGTAGTTTTGTCTGAGCATTTCTGCTTCTTCTGGATTCCTTGGCTCCAGAGCATCATTTTCTCTCTATTCCACTCTCTTTTATTACAGTCCCCTAGCACTCTTCTTCCCTGGTCAGTTGCCCACTTGATCTTTCCCCTGCCAACTAAATTCTTCATCTTTTCATTGTGCGAAGTAAGCCACAAAATACACTGCAGAGTATGCCTATCCTATTTAAAGCTAAGGTAATGAATGGGCAATGTCATTCTCTCAGAGAAAATTCACACACTGTATCCAAGAGAGTATGGCAAATGTTAGTCCTATGAAAGTATGCCATACACCAGATGAGCAACAGTCGCTATAGTCAGTTGTGGTTCCTTTTCTTTGTTCTAGGACACCAGGTCTGGGTTAAAGTGACTCTCACACAGGAGTTTAGAGACAGATACAGGATTCAGTCCTCCAAAAGACAAGCTCTGGGTAACTTGCCAAGGTAGCAGGAATCTAGGCATGCAGAATCTCATCTTTTTAGAGAACTCCCAAGACATTACTGTAACTGAGATCTACATGAAGACATGCAGATATGTGAAAGATCAGAAGGAAGGCTGTTGTTATATGGGCAAACTGGCACCCAGACTATCACCCAGGTGGACCGAACCAAGGGATCGAAACATGTTACCAGATTTACTTTTCCCTGGACAATGGGGAAGCGAAGATTGCAAACAGATAAAACTTATGTCGTGAAAATTGCTGGGTTTTTTTCCAAGAAATACTCCAAATTTTCTTGGAAACTTACTTTTATGTATATTTGTAAATGCATGCATGTGCATGTATTTGTGCATATGAAAAGACTGTGACTATCATTTTTATAACCTGTATCATCTGACTCTCAAACGATCTGTAGTCAGCAAATATGTGCTCCTGGGTGTCTTCCTTACCTAGTTTTCTTCAGCAGTGCTTTGTGTGAAATTTAGCCAGAAGTTTGCTTCTTTCCAAAAAGACATCTTTGTCTCAACCCAGTTGTACCACTTCCTTTAGATTTTTAAAAACGTATTTAATATCTTCATCCTCAAGATTTCTATTTTACACACATAGATTTTTCTCTGGTATTTCTGTATGATATATTTCCTATTTTCCCTTTTTAAATCTTGAGGTTTACATTCTACAGAATTGTCATCTACTTCACCAAATCCTTTTTATAATTTGCCCTTCTCCCTCCCCCCCAAAACCCTCTTAATTTGCTCACTCCTTCACATGAGCTGGTAGAATTTAAAAATTGCTCCCCAACATATTGTTACAGCTCACTTTGAAATGCAGGGGAGAAGAGATTTTCCTTCCTTTTCTGAAGGTTGTATGTTGAAATAAACTACCAGAAGACAAATTAGCAGAAGGAAGGCTTATAAATATATGAAAATGCACAGGGCATGGGAGCATCATAAAACCTGAAGCTCCAAAAAAGGTTAAATTATTCAAGCCTAAATGGCCTCCTGAAGAAGAGGGAAGTGAAAAGTCAGAGGCAACTTTGAGGGGTAGTTTGTAATTTTTAGGAGAAGTGAATGACCCAAGAAACAAGCAGACTGGGCCAATGTTGCTCTGGGCTCTGGAGGAGGCAGCACCAAGTCACTTCAGAGAAGGTGAGGGCCAACAGAGCTGGAGTGTGAACAGAGTCAGCTTCGTTATGCAAATAAAGTCAGAGGGCAAACCTCAGAGTTGCACTAGAAACAGTTCTGTGTGAGTGTGGCATCAGACAGTTTTTAATTTCTTCTCTGGCATTGATTTTCTCTATTAAATGAGTTTTTAAAAATGGAGTACAAGATCATTCCATTTACTTGGGAAGACTTTCTTAGAAAGATAAGAAAACTTCAGAATGAGCCCCTGCTTGTGTTTGAGAGGTAGATTTAGAGAGAACTTAGTTAATATTTTGTTTGTTTCTTTGTTTTGAGGTTTTTTGTTTTTACAGGGGGAGGGGAGCCTCATTATACTTCACCTTGGTCTCAAACTCTTTAGGTAGTCCAGGCTGGCCTCTGACATGCAGGAGATCTCCCTGCCTCAGCCTCTCAAGTACTGCAGTTACAGACATGCACCACCATGCCTGTCTAGAGAGAAACATTAATTCTTCTTTCTAAAGCAGCTTTTAAACCCTTCACCTTCAGATTCAAAGTGCTCAGCTATTCAAAGTGCTCAGAATCTCATCATACCTTGGGATTTGCTTTCTGAGTCCAAACAGAAACATGGAAATACAAGAGTGTGTAATTTTTCTTCATCAGTCAGGCATGAGCTCTTATCTTTACTTTTTGAGTGGAACCTGAAAAATTCCCTGCCAAAAATGTCACTTAAATGTGAGGCAGCATCATTAAACTAATGTACAAAAAATTGTCATTGGAAGTTTTTTTGTTCAACATAGCCCTACTGTCTAATATTAGTTTTCCCTTTAGTGTCTTCATTTAGTTTTTTTTTTTTCTTTTTCATACCTTATTTTACTTTTCATCATTGGCTTTGCTATAAAGTACAGGCTACTAACTCTCCTTGAGTCTATTTCTGCATTGTACATTGCTCAGTGTCATTTTTGCATCCGGTGTCAATGTTTATAGTTTTGTTCCTTTGATGTCTATACTGCTTATATTGGTCTACATCCTTACAGTCCTCCAGTAACTGAAAGAACAGTGTCACTGACATGAAATACAATTGATTTTGCACTATATATTAACCATCCTGCTTTCATTTTTGTATTTTACTTTCCTGAAAATGCCTAACGATTTCCTTTTCAAAGACTCTTCAGTCTACACACACAGAGATGCTGAAAAAGCAGGTTTGTCTCATTTCTTTGGCACCTTGAATTACACAACCTTCTCATACAGTCTCCCACCCATGAATATGGGCGGCTGCTGCTGGTGCTGTTGGGAAATGTCTTCACATATTTCTACAATGTTCAGACAGATGGCCTTGAAGACAAACTGTTTGTGTTGTTGTTGTTTTTCTGATCAAACATTTGCTTCATTGAAATAAAATTAATGCTTTTTCCACTTTCCTTTAAAGCATGATGTCTCTTCAGATTCCCAAAGCCAACAGCTTTTCCCATCCTACCCAGGCACCTGTCACATGTCTTATGCTTCAAAGAATCTTGAAAGCATTGTCTAGTTTCATAGATCTTCAACTTAGGATACATATTATTTTCAATTCTTAAAACAATAATCAACTTGAGATTCCACTCTGGTGAGAATTTTCAAATATTTTAGTAAGTAATTTCTAAAAATATGTTTAACTTAACCATAATAACTCATTAAAGTACTCTCTCTCTTGAACTCCTCACTACTTGAGCTGTAATCCTGCATCAGCTCAGATTCTTTCTTGTTATTTGTTTCTAAGGTTCCTTTATAAAGATCACTACCATTATTTGGTAACACAAGCATTACAATTGTTTTTCTGTAGAGACAACTTAACCTGTGCCTTTTTTACTCTCCATTTATATCTTGTTTCCTTGCACAACCTCAGCTGTCTGTGGCAAGTACCTTTTATTTTTACCTGGCTTCTCTTTTTCTATCACACTACCTCTACAGACCTGTTATTTTTGTATGGATTTCTACTTCCATGTCTTCATCCTGGGTTTTTCAGTCTGTGTACCCCTTTCAACAATTCTGCAGTTATTTTGCTCTTTAAAGCTGATGGCTTGATTCCTTCCCTAGGGAATTTTCTTTACATCATTTTTAAACATGAGCCACCACTTGGTGACATCTGGAAAGATGAACAGGGATTCTCTACTCTTCATCATCCCTCTTCTATTTTTTAATTTTGTCTTTTTCTCATAGGGATATTCTTAACCTCAAATACCTCTACCAAATTTCTCAGCTTTTGAGAAATTAATTTCAGCTATTACCACAGCAGGTTCAAGAAAGCTAACAGCTTTTACATTGCATTATACAACCTCTATTTTTCCTTATATTAAAAACTGTTATCAGTTCTTTTGACCTACTTTTTAGGCAATTTTATGGTAAATAGTCACAACTACGAGTATGTGTAACTAAATATCTTTCAATCTGGTATTACAGAGAGGCACACAATATTTTCTCTGTTGAAAAGTTTTTTGGAATTAGGGAGATCTCAAGTTCTAGCCATTTATGAAAAAATGGTTCTGTGTCATTTTCTTCATGGAAAAATGAAGTTAACATTACTTCAATTATTATTCACAGTGATTCTTGTCACATCCCAGATTAATTTACCACATGAGATTTTTGACAAAATATTGAAATCTTCAACATTCAACTATTTTATTTTTAAAACTAAAATAATAGTACCACCCATGCAGAGATTTTATGTATGAGCATTAGCAATAATGGTCAGAAGGCACCCTATGTATAGAAAATGATGACTTTCACTGTGATTCAATTAATCTTTTGAGGTTATTCTATATACTTTTTCTGAGAAATATAATAATAAACTAATGTCTGTTTTTTCTAACAATGCTGAAAAGTTATTATGTGCATAAATACATTTGTATTTGTTTCAGATGAGATGTGAATGTTCTTCAATTTTCAATGTCTGTCTCTCTCCATTTCTTATTTCCAATTGTACACTGTACATTCTGAATGTCATGCCCTGGATCTTTATTATGCCCATGCCAACATGGATACAACAAACCTGTACTCAGGGCCTTGCATACAAATCTGAATCCTCTATAAACCTTATGGAAACACTGTTGAGTTTTTAGACTAATATACGTGTACAGCTTTTTAAAATTACAATTTCCACCATTTTATTTTTCTCAAATCTATCTTATAACTCCTTTTTTAATTTTTAAATTTTCATTTTTTTTTTATTATATGTGGCTCTTCTTTTGCCTCCTTTGTGTGACATTTACTGACTGTCCATAACATGCCAGACAGTATGCTGGTAATTAGGAATACAAAGGTGAATGAAGGTAATGTGCTTGCCCAAAATGATTCCACAAGCTGATGGGAGGTAACTCACATAAAACACAGAATTACAGTACAAAGTGATTTTATCATATCTTTCAAGCTCCTTTTTGATTCTCCAGTTTTCATTCTCATTTTAATTCTCCCCAAGTCTGTCTTTTAACTCCATTTTAAATCACTTCTTAAGTCCTACTTTCTTCTAGGATTTGAATTAAAATGACAAGGAGTTACAGCTCCACCCCACTTTACTTTCTAAGAAAAACTAATTTTGCTTTTTTTCTGTAAGTCTTTCAAAAATGTACTTCAAACAAACAAGGGAGGAGAATGGGGAAAAAAGAATCAAAATATAGTATGTGCAGGTACAAATTCCCTATGATGGATGTTAACATTATATATGTCTAAAATGTACCAATGAAATTAATTTAAAAATAAAATTTAAGAAACCAATAAAATATAGAGGATGATAGAATGGGCTCGCCTTTATGTGTTACATAGATTAAAAAATTATACAGTCCTAAGTGCTTGATTTATGTCTCAAACATTGTATTTTACCCTTCAATATATTTGTTTTATGTCCTACAAATAAGTACATTTCATAGCCATAATAGCATAATTAACCTAAAAAGTCAACAATCTCCAATTACTCCAGTTAATTATTCTGCATAAAAAAATTAGCATCTAACTTTGTGATATAAAACAGCTATTGTCATGGGTCTCAGGATCAGGAATGTAGGCAATGCTCAATTAGATGAAGCTTTAGCTTTATATGGTTATTCAATTGTACACAGTTGGGCAAGAGGATTGGTGTTCATCTGACTTATACTTCTTTTGTTTTAGCAAGATGATATGGATTGTTGATTGGCTTATATAATTTGTATCCTGTCCAGCACATAAGTCTCAGAAAGTTGGACTTCTTACGTAACATTGGTAAGAATAATCTAAAATCACCAGGCAGAAAAATATACTTCCTTATGATATAAATTAACAACTCTGATGTGCTCTATTGATTAAAACAGCACAAACCTGTCCCCAGTAATAAGGAAGGGATACACATTCTATTCACAATAGCTCTATTTTCATTCAATTATTTTTAATTATTATTTTTTTTTTGGTACTGGGGGTCGAACTCGGGTCCTTGTGCTTGCGCAGCAGGCAGCGAAACCACTGAGCTAAACCCCTGGCTCAAATTCAATTATCTTTTTCATTCTATTTCCTCCCCCTTTCTCCCCATTCCTCCATTTTGTCTTTTGCTTTAAACCTCATATTTCTGGTGCATTAAAAATAATATCTATAGGTCAACCACATTTACTAGGTGGTGCTCTGGATATCCTATCACATCCTAACTGGAGACATATGATGGCTAGTGATCCCTTCAGCAGTGGATCATCAATTAGTTGAGAAAGACATAGTTTGTTTTCTTCATTGGAAATTTACGGTGGTTTTAGTATCTTTAATTGAATATGTTTATTTAAATCATTTTATCAGTATGGGTTTCCAATCCATAATAGTTATGTTTGCTTTGTGGAACTGATAAATTTGTACATACCTTGGTCATTTTTGACTCTTTACCCTGTGCCTTACCTCACCTTAATACTTGATTTCCCTCCCAATTTTCAAATGGCCTGCTTTCATGTTTCTAGCATTTTCCCTTTATTTTACTCATTTATGTATTTATTTATATTTTAGGTTTCTCATATAAGAGAAATCATGTAATATTTAACATTATTTGTTTCTACTTATTTCACTTAGCATTATTATCTTAAATTTCATCCATTTTTCTGCAAATGAATGATGCCATTCTCATTTTTGGCTGAATAATATGCTAATATATCTAAATATAATCACATTTTTATTTCGATATTTTTCTCTTGGTGGACATATAAGCTGTTTCAAGAGCTTAGCTACTGTTAATTGTGCTTTTATAAACATGTGTATTCATAGATCATTTTTATACCATCATTTTAGTTCTTTCAGGTATATACCTAGGAGTGGTATTCCTGGGCCAAATGAAATCTCTATTTTCAGTTTTTTGAGAACTCTTCATACTGATTTTCATACTAGTGATACAAATTTACATTTCCAGAAATATAGATGGGTTCTTTCCCCCTCAGTTGCTTTCTGCATTTATTTATTTATTTATTTATTTATTTATTTATTTATTTATTTTTGGTGCTGAGGATCGAACTCAGGCCCTTGTGCTTGTGAGGCAGGCGACGCAACCACTGAGCTAAGTCCCTGGCCCTTTGCATTCTTTTTTTTTAAAAACTTAATTTTAATTTATTAGTGCATTTTAGATATACATAATGATCACATTCATCATAAGGAATTTGTACTTGTGTATGATATATACTGATTCTTCTGTTTTCCCCAATTCCTTTCCCTCCTTTCAACACCTTTTCCCCTCCTTATTTACAAAAGCTTTGCTTATATTTTTTCCTTCTATTGTCTTTTTTTTTTTCCTTTTCCCTTCCTTCCTCCTTGATGATAGCCATTCTTAGAGGGGTAAAATGGAATTTCAGAGTTGTTTTGATTTCAGATTTTCTAATTTCTAAAGAGGAAAAACATTTTTTCATATATTATTGTATTACACTTTTTTATTTGAGAAGTGTCTGTTCAATTTGTTTCCCATTTTAGAGGGGGGTTTCTTGTTCTTTGGGGTTAATTTTTTCATTTATTTATTATTTTGTTTTTGTTCCACATAGGGCCTCACTATGTACCCCAGGTTGGCCTCACACTCATGGCAATCTTCCTGCCTCAGCCTCCTGAATGCTGGGATTACAAGAGTGTATGACCATGCCTGATTATTGTGCTCTTTTATGTATTGTACATATTAATCCTTTTTCAGAAGAGTATCTCGCAAAACTTTTTTCCCATTCTGTAAGTTATTTTTTCACTCTGTTCCTGTTATTGTGCAGAAGTTTTTAATTTGATTTAATCTCATTTGTTGATTCTTGATACTATTTCCTGTGTTAGTGGTATTCTGTTCAGAAAATTCTTGTCTATGCTTATAGCTTCAAGTGTTGCCCCTTGGTTATCTTCCAGAAATTTTAATGTTTATGTTTTTATATCTAGGTCTCTGATCCATTTTGATTTGATTTTGGTACAAGATGAGAGTTATGCATCTATTGTCAATCTTCTCCATGTAGATAACGTGTTTAACTGGCATCATTTGTTATTATTAATATTTTTTTTGTACTGGGGATTGAACTCAGGACCTCATGCTTGTGAGGCAAGCAGCAGAACCACTGAGCTAAATCCCCAGTCCTGTTATTATTTTTTTTAATATATCCTTTTGAACATTTTGTCAAAAGTCAGATTGCTGAAGGTATATGGAATCATTCCTGTGATTCAGATGTCTATTTTTGTGCCAGTACCAAGCTGTTTTGTTAGTATAGCTTTGTAACATAACTTGAAAACCAGCATTGTGATGCTTATTGCTTTAATCCCCACCCCCAGCCCCACTGCTTTGGCTATTCTGGGCCTCTTTCCATATGAATTATAAGATTGGTTTTCTAGTTCTGTGAACAATGTTTTGCTATTTTAATAGAGATTGCTAGCTTCATAATAAGAGCTTGGAAGCATTTCTTCTCTTTCATTTACATGAAAAATTCAAGGAATAGAGGGTATTAGTTCTTCCCTAAAGTTCCATTGTAATTCATTGTTAAATCCACTGAGACCTGCCATTTTCTTGGGTTATAGAGTTTTTACTACTACATCAATGTCATTGTTTGCTTTTGGTATTTTCAGGGTTTTTATATCTTTGTTAAATTTTGGAAAGTTATACTTTTCTAAGAATTTATCCATTTATTTTAGAGTCTTCATCTTAGTAGAATAAAAGTTTTCAAAGCAATTTCTAATAATCCTCTGGAATTCAGTGTGGTCTGTTGTAATTTTGTCTTTATCATTTCTAATTTTATTGAAGTGGATGGTCTTTCTTTTGATAAATTTCACTAAAGTTTTATCAATCTTAGTTATACTTGAAAGACCCAATTTAATTATTTGATTCTTTGTGGGGTTTTTTAGGCTCAATTTTATTAATTTTCACTGGAATCCTTATATTCCTTTCCTCCTACTTGTTTTGGATTTGGGTTGTTCTTGGTTTTCTAGGAACTTGAGGTGCATTTTTCTGTTATTTATTTGAAATTGTTTTCTTTTTCTAATGCAGGCACTCACTGCTATAAACCTACCTTTTAGGACTACTTTCAGTGTGTCCCACCAATTCTGTTATACAGTATTGCCATTATCATTTGATTCTAAGAATTTTTAAGAAAATTTCTTCTCTGATTTCTTCTGTGACTCAGTGACAACTCACATGTGCATTGTTCAATCTCAATGGTTTGTATAGTTTCTGTGTTTTATTTTGTTGTATTTAAGTTTTACTACACTATTATCCCCTAGGATTCATGAGATTATTTCAATTATTTTATATTAATGAGACTTATTTTAAGCCCTAGTATATGATTCTTTGGACTAAGTTCTGTGAGTTGTTGAAAATAATGTATATTCTCCTGGTTATAGATGAAACAGTCTCAAATATATGTTAAATTTAATTGTTCTAAGGTGTGATTTAACACTGATATTTCTTCTGTGATTTTTTTATTTGACTGACCTATTTGTGAGAATGAGATATTGCAGTCCCCCACTATGATTGTATTGGTGTTCTTTTATGCCAAGCAGTTTTGTATGAAATTCAATACCCCTGTCTCTTTTGACCATGAAAGTGGGAATGAAGAAAAAAGAGGCAAGGGGGAATTTAAATGGAAAGTAAGAAAATATAGGGAAATTGAACCCAATTATTTACCTAATAAAAATGTTAATTTAGGGAACCTCACAAAACAATCCTTGGTGTGAGAGAATATAATACGACATATTGAGAAACTTCAGAAGTAAAACCAATACCCAGTGCTAATAAGCACTGAAAAGCACATATAAAACCTCATGGCCCATTCAAAAAAAACCCACTATAAAATAATAAAAATAAAAAACATTGTCCGTAGTATTTTCTTGTGATAATATGTATTTATACTGGAGTGCAAATTAGTTTTGAGTCATCCTCTGCTTCAGTCCCAATAGAAGGGTCCTCCTAGAGCTTGTGGGAGGCTGAACTCCATTCTTTTCTGGTTGTAGGTGGGACCTTGTGTAAATCAGCCAGTGGGTGCATTAATTTCCAGCAACTGACTTAACCTTTATCCAATCTGAGAGTGAAAGGCCACGGAATCTGGACCATCAGCCAAATCTACCACTTGAACTGTCCGTAAGCAGGTCGGGGAGTGGACCAGAGCTCTATTGCTTTTTTTCTTTTTCTTTTTTTTTTTTTTTTTTTTTTTTGTACTGGGAATTGAACTCAGGACCTTGTGCTTGTAAGGCAGGTGGAAGAACCACTGAGCTAAATCCTTGGCCCATTGTTGCTTTTTGATGAATATCCGTTATGTGATCTAAAATGTCCCAGCAAAGTCCAATGTGCTCTAGGAAGCTGACTGGGCCATGGAAGCGCTATATTGATCAGCAGTTTAAGCCATCAATGAGTTCATAGCTAAATGTGCTGTTAGGACATGGGGACTACTTGGAGGATGGTCACTGGGAGCATGATCTGAAAAGGTGTATTTGTGTCCCCCGCTCTGCCCTTCTAGCTCTATTTCCTGACATTCTTGGGATGAGCAGCTTTCCTCCACCATACCCTCTGCCATCTTGTTTCTTCCTTGAAGCCAACCAACCATGAGACTTTCCTCCTTTAAATTACAGTTGTTTGGTATTTTTGTCCCAGTGATGTGAAAATGACTAATACAATCCCAGAGTAATTTGTGGGTATCAGTTGCTTCTAGTCTGCCCTCTATTTTTCTAATCATTTAAATATTGAAATCAGTAAATAAGTGAAGGAAAATAAGTGCACTGAATCACAAAGTATTTTTAAATGATTGTATCATACTTACTTGATATGATCATTAAATTAGTTGTGGCAGTTAGATTTAAATATTAACTCAATTGACTTTTACATTCACCCTGGAGATTGGTGGGTCATGGAGGCATGGCCTTAGGATCTATGTCTTCTCCCTGCCACCCTTCCTCTATGGAACTCTTTTGGTGCTCTGCTTCAGTTCTTCCACAAACTTAGAAGCTTTGCTTTTCCATCCCCTTCTTCCCTGATGTTCCTGCTGTGTGGGCTGCCAAACACATACTGAATCTTAAGAAACTGAGCTAAATTAAACCTCTCCTTCAAGTTATGGGTGTCAAGTAATGTGTTCCCGCAACACGAAAAATCACTAGTAAGAAAATTTGTACTGAGAGTGGGGTTGTTTCTGTGATTGTACTTAACTATATGGTTTAGAAGCTTAGGGAACTGGGTTGTGAGGAGTTTTGAAAGATTTGAAGTTACTTGGTAGAGAAGCCTTAGAATACTATAAGCAGAGCCAGATGAGTGTTTATGATGGGAGGTAAGAAGACCAGAATGCTGGTAGGAACTCAAATAGTAAAGGCTCAGCTCAGGCAGTTTCACTTGGGAGCAAGAACTACATTGGCAGCTGGACGAGAAACCATGTGTGCTACAATAAAGCAGAAAATTTTTCTATATTTTACCCATTTCCTGGGACTCCACCAGTGAATAATATTCAGGGCAGTGGACTAAGTCATCTGGTGGAGTAAATTTCAAAACAGCTTAACATTCAGGCTCTGGCACGGGTATTCCTTTCTGCTTTTAGTCAGATTTATAGTAAGAATTGAAGATAAGAGACACAGCTGAAAAATTTGAAAAACTTAAGTCTTCACCAGATGGAACCATGTATAATGTTGGTGCCAAGGGAGCGTGGTTACTGAAGAGATCAACACCATTAAATATAAGCTAAGTACTTTATACAGAGACAAAATGAAAGATTCCTTAAGAGCATCTCAGATTCAACAAGATCCCATCTAGCAGAGGCTCAAAGGTGCAAAAATGTAAGCTTTTAATTTGAGATTAGAACCCCTGGGCCCTATGCTCTGGGATTCCTTTCACTCTACTCAGCCATGTAGGCACTTGGAAGCTGTTGTTGCCATGGTCAAAGAAGCACCTGGTTACTGTCCACACTGGTGGCAATGCTTACATTTTTGATGTGATGTTGGATCAAGGAGGCATCTACCAATATTTCAAAGAAAGTCCTGGAAGGTCAGGCAAGTAGCCATTGAGAAATAGATGGGTGAACCTGTGGGGATAAAGCCAAATATGTGGTGCAGTGGTGAACCCAGGAAGTCTGAGATGCCAGGAATGTGGGATTTTTGCCAAGGAAAGCAGTATGGCTATGAATGGAGCCAGCCCAAAAGAAACCTGTGCAACCAATAAGGCCATAAATGTGGGGCGACCGATGCCATCTGGAATCACATCTTATCAAAATAAGCCATGGATGCAGGACCTGGGGCTCTAAAATTTAATTTTATTTGCCTTACTGGATTTCAGACTTGCTTTGGTCCAATTCTTTTCTTTCTCCACTCCTCCCTTTTGGAATTGGAAGGTTTACTGTGTCTCTGTGCCTTGGTCTTGCATACTGTAATATGCTTTGGAGTTTTCTAGGTTCATAAGTAAGAATGCTTTGAGTCTCAGAAGAGACTTTGACTTAGACTTTCAAAAAATGATAGAACTGTTGAAACCTTGGGAAAGAGATTATTGTGTCTCTGGGTGTACACAGGATAGTTGTCGTTAGTTGGAATTAAGAACATGCTGCTGTTGTTATTTGAAAATCAAGTATGATTTAAGAAGATGTGTTTGTTTATCAGATTGAAAAGGGGTGGGATATGGCAGGTAAAGTGGAGTATCAACTTAATATGCTTTATAATCTGCCATGGTGTAGCACAGTTCTGGATGTGTCAAGGTTGGCCATGGAGGCATGGCCTTAGACTCTATGCTTGGTCCTTCACCCATTCCTCTCTGAAATTTTTCCTTCCTCTATGCAATGGCTGGCATGAAACAAGCAACTTTGCTTTGCCACACCCTTTCTCCATGATATTCCTGCTTTAGAGACTGCCCAGAATGTCCTGAATCTCCTGAAACAATGGGCTAAATTAAACCTCTTCTTTAACTTGTGGGTGTCAGGTATTGTGTTCCAGCAATGGGATAGCTGACTAATGCATTAGTTGATTCAAGTGATGATTTTTTTAATTCTACTTTTTCCTCTTATATATTAATTGAAATTCAGGTATATAGAGGATTTTCTTTTACTCAGAAAGTAGGGTTATTCTGATATCTAAATTGAATTTCTTTGAGAAAAGGAAAGAAAATATTTCATACTCTTTATTACTGATTTTCTTAT
The DNA here is from genome assembly GCF_053883595.1 of Heterocephalus glaber. NCBI lineage: Eukaryota > Metazoa > Chordata > Mammalia > Rodentia > Bathyergidae > Heterocephalus > Heterocephalus glaber. Next base: position 37,435,561 of record NW_028258138.1, read on the forward strand.
TTAGTTATTGGAATGCTTACTATCCTCAATAATAAGTTATCCATTTTTTCATTTCCTACTATTTGAAAATTATTTTTAATTGAATGGGAAAAAATAATAGTTTAAATTAATTTCAATGGGTTTTTAATCTTTATATTAACCCTATCTTTTAAAATGGAATCCCTTTAAGATTGTCAACTGTGACTTTTTGCATAACTAAATGACTCACTGATAGCTTCTTTGATTTGTGCACTGCAAACTACTCTAAGTATTTTCTGTACATTTCTTACCCTAAAGCTTAAACAAAGTATTTTTTCAAATAGCACTGAATACTGCTACTGCAGGCCAATATGTAGAAAACATGATATACACATGTGGTTGCTCAGAACCACTGTGCCATCATTCATTTTAGACCTTTTCAGTGGATGAATCCTGGTAAAAGAAAGTTTTAAACAGAGAAACAAAAAAAACCAGTATGAGATCATAGTCAACCTCAAATTCAATGGTATCGATTTTTGTCAACTATTTAAAATTTCACACTTACTTCTCTTCTTTTATCTGAAAACCCTAAAAGTACTATTTTCTTTACTATATAATAAAGATAAAGAAAAATTTAACCATCATGAAAATGTAATTAGTGCAATAAAATGGAAAAACAGTTTTTTATTAGATTATTTTGTTTGTAAGCATTCCCTTTAAGAATGTCCAGGTAAGATACTATGTTGTTCATTCCACAGGAGGATTCTTTTCATCTATGAAGTTATATTACTACCTTTATTGGTTCATTAAATTTATCTCCAATTTTTTAGACTTACATTTTACATAAATGTATTTTTAATATATAAAGATTTGGCATAATGTAAGTTGGAAGTAATTAAAATGCATCTTTAAAAACATGACGCTTTCCTTAATATCCCCTTCTTCTGTTTCTTACATCTCCATATAAATATTTTTTTCTTTTAGCCATTATTCTTGTTAAGGATATTTTCATAAATAGTTAATATTACTAATTTTTAGGAAATGTATGAAACATGCAAATAAATAATGGTTAAAGTAATCATAAAGTTTGATGAGTTCAAGATGAAAGTTAATTTTGTTGCAAATTAAAATGGCAGATGATGGAGATATTTACATATGGTGTTCTGCAAAAGATTCTATGGAGAAGTGACATTAATCCTCTGAGAGGAAGGAAGAAGACAATTCAGTTATGTAATAATGATAGAGGGTACTGCATTCTCACAATTAAAAACAGGCAAGTAAAGAAAATGGCTACAATTGTGTATTAGAGAAGCAGGAAAATGTCTTATGTGGCATGGAAAATAATGTAAATCTAATAAATTATATAATTATAAGTATAATATATAAAGAATTAAAATAAATCAGAAAGATAACAAATAAGGCAGACAAATGACATGATCTCATTTATGTTTCAAAATAATCACTTTGGTTTCTGCTTCAGGAATGAATTGGATGAGATCAAAAATTAAATCTATCCTCTAACATTTTGTCCACCTACCTCCCTTAAACCTCATTATTTGCTCATTCTCATATTTTTCCTAGCTAGTTTGTCAACACAAGACTACAAAAGCACTTTAGTCCTCCTCTGAATTCTTCAAAATCTTCGAAGCATTCTCTGACATAAAAGTTATCTCTTTTTTCATGTGTTTGTACTTCATGTATTTGCTGTTATTATAATACCTTTCTCTAGTAACTGTGTGTCTACTTGCCATTCATCTTTTGAACCCATGAGTACTTTGAAGCAATAGTGCAGTATTTATCTTTAAATCCACAATAGTTAGAAGATACATTACATATCTGGTGCTCTATAGAAGTTTTATTTAAATAGATAAATGAATGGCATTAAAATAAATATTCACAGACACTCAATTTTAAAGTTGCATTTCAAAATATATTTTAAAAATCCTATCTTTATACAAATATTTTAATGGAAGCGTTTTCATTCTTTTGGATCTTACATTTCTTTTCAGGAGTCAAATTCTAATTAACTCCTTGTGTAATATGTTGTTTTTTCAGTATTGGAGATTGGACACAAGAGCCTGTGCCTGTTTAACAACTACTTTTCTACTAAGCTTCATCCTTATCCCTTTTTATTTTGAGACAAGGTCTTTTGATGTAGTCCTGACTGGGCTCAAATTTGGATCTCCCTGCCTCATCCTTCCTAAGAGTTGAGTTTAAAAGTTTGTTCTCATACACACAAATCATAAAGTCATTTTAAGAATAATATTCCTGGGCTGGGGATTTAGCTCAGTGGTTCCACCGCCTATCTCGCAAGCACAAGGACCCGGGTTCGATACTCAGTATCAAAAAAAAAAAAAGAATAATATTCCTTTTGCTTCTATAACATTTATGGAACATTTACTCTTCAATTTTATTTTATTGTAAATTTATTGATTCATAGGTATTATATTTCCTATAATTAAGTAAACTCTCAGAAGACAAGAATGACTTCTTTATTCTACTGTTTTATAAAGTACAATAAATTAGGCAATTAAGTTTTGAGTAATTATTTAATAAAATGAATTTTGCAAACCAAATGAATCAGTTCCTTTCTTTCACCCCACCCTCTTTCTTTAATTCTGTCCATATTAATCATTCTAATCATGATCAAGACAGTCTTCATATTGTGCCTAGTTTGTCTAAACTTTAGCAAGTTCTCTTTCTGACTACAGGTTTTGACTTCTTTTTTCTTTGAGCTTTTATTTGACAAACATAAATTGTAGCTCTGATCTTTTGGAATATAAATTTTCTCCCACTTCTTGACAGGTTTGTTAACCTAGGGATATCTTTATCAAAGACCTGGGAGCCATTCTTTTAAAATATAATGATTAAGAAACACATTGTCCCTATTTCATAATTTCTGTGGCAATGTGGGAGCCTAACTTCCATAAGGGTCAATTAGGAAACACAAATAGCTTAATCACATTAACCATCATTCTCCTTATTTATTTTAGGAATTTTGTCCCAGTATTAAAAACCCTACTAATCCTTTAATACTTTTTCATTTCATCACCATTGCTTAAAACTCTCTTATATTTTGTTTCTGTGTAGGGAGCAGAGTTCAAAAAACTTTCACCCCTATTGCAGTAGTCTTGAACAAAGTCTTTTTTTCTCCTTTTAAATATTTCTATTGAAACTTTTATTGATGCACTTTCTAAATTTCCATAAAAGAACATGATTTTCCTCTTGGATGCTGATACAAAACTAAGCAAGGAACCTGAGGGTAAAATGTAAATCTATTACATTCAAAATTGAATATGTCTTGTATTTGTTCTTGAGGCCTTTAGGTTTATGTGACCAGATAAATTGTGAATTATTTGTACTTGTACAATAGGTGTCGGTTATTTTTCTCTTTCACTTAAATTTTTTGATAGCTTTACAAAAGTCTGTATGAACAGAAGGTTTTACCAATAAAGGTTTATTGTCTCACAGGTAGCATAATATTGCCTTTCTCTTTCACCTAATTACTAAAGACCTTAAATCTGGGTCATCTACTCTGCTCAAGAGGAAATGTTCTGGTGGCCATATGCTCTCCATTCTGGATGTACCACACTTTTTTTGAGAATATTATAGGAAAAGAAAGATTTTTTTCTTCATTTAGTAATTGAGGGACAACCTAAATGAGCTGGACAAAATAAAGCCAAGGCTAGGTTCATTTATTCAATTTTGTATCTTTAAACAAAGAAATTCTCTGTCTTCTCTGATAGGATCGCTATCAAGGAGAGAACTCCCTACAGTATAATGTTTCAGGAAAAAAATTCATTCTAATTTTCCTTAGAAAAAATAAATGTCTAAAACCATCTTAAATTATTTTAATGGCACAGATGTAACTGATATATTTTTAAATTCCAGTGTATGGACTTTAAAATATCAAAAATTATGATACCTTCAAATGAATCCATCATTACTTAATGCTTAATAAATACTGATAATAACATAGTGGAAGGAAAATAACACAAAATTACCAGAAAACTGAAGCCTGTCTCTATTGTTTTTGCTTTTTAATTTTTTTTTAATTTTTTTTGTTACTGGGGATGAAACTCAGGACCTTGTGCTTGCGAGGAAGGTGGTGGAACCACTGAGATAAATTTCTGTTCTTGCGCTGTTTTTAATTACAAATGGAACAGAACGAAACAAGAGCCAAATTTGGCACCAGAACAATATGCAACTATAGAAACACAAAATAAATAAGTGAACTCCCCAAAAAGTCATGGTAGAAATAACTTGCTAGAAAGGGAATTGCAAAAAAAATGATAAAAATTATTCTGTGTTGAGTATCAAGGAGAGTAATTCCCTTCAAAAGAAATAATGATAAAAGTTATTCTGTGATGAGTAGCAAGAAGAGTAATTCCCCTCATAAGATTAGAATTTCTCATTGACTCCCCACTCACTGTGTGAGAGAGGAGGCTCAAATCTACAGAGGTACAGTGAGGGTGAGTGACTTTAGAGGTCTGCAAGGAGAAATCCACCAGTGGAATGGAGCAGTGCATACTGTGAGCTACAAGAGCTGGTGAGTAACTCCAATCCAAGCATCCCTTGGAGAAGGTGCTTAGATAAATGCCATTTTAGGGTAGGGCCAACTGAACATGGTACTCAGTGTAGCCATTGGTCAGCTTTACCTCAGGGCTCTCAGTGACTGGGCGAGGAATAACTATGGGAAATATTCAGGGTTAAGGAGTTGAAGTCAGGCCAGCAAGAGACACCCAGAGTCCTTTAGGCTGAATAACTCAGGCACCAACTCCACAACCAAATCTGAAGATCAGTCTGAACTTCTGTGGGATTCAAAGCACCAGAACTGACACCCCAACCCATTCCTATTGCAGGATTGCTGGGATCATTCAGTGTGGATCTGGGCTCTCTGTGCATCCTTTTTCAATCAGAGACAGTAGAGACTCACCATGAACTGGACACTATCACAAGACTGTAGACTCTTGAAAATAACTACATCTTTAAAATCACAGAGAAATTTCTGTTTTTTTTTCTTTTTTCTTAATTCTTTGTTTTTGTTTTCTTTCATGAGTGTCAACATTGTTGTTAGCTTTTTTGTTTTGCTTAGTTCTTGGTTTTGTTTTTTTTCTTCTTTCTTTCCCTCGTATTCTTTACCAGACTCCTAAAGCTTGAGTAATCTTCCTTTGTTGTTCAGCCTTGCTTCTAATCTCTTTCTCTTTTTTATTTCTCTACCTTTTCCTCTTATCCATTTTAAGTTTTCTTCCTTAAGGGGAAAATCCCACATTGAGGGAATATTTATGGTATATAATTCTTTGATTTGTTTTTGATTTTGTTATACAACTATAAATCTTATAACTATTGTTAAAGATGCCAAATTAACTGTTACTGCAGTTTGTCATTTTCTAAAACTGTGTTTGAAAATTTTATGACTAGTGATTGTACTATTATTGCCATAGTTGCTGTGATTAGTTGTTTTTCCTTATTTTACAATAGTGAAATTGTCTAGAGATCATAAACAATACCATAGTCCAGTACCAAGGAACTTGGTGCAGGCCAAATAGGCAGCAACTTCTCATCCCTAAAAAATTGAAGAGGCAGGATCTTGGAACAGATTCAAAAACCAAAAGCCAGCCAAACTTAGAAGATATCTCTGAAAAGAAGTCATCTCCTAAGGAGATCTCAAAACTAGTAATAAACTACCTACTATAAGTAGTTTATAAGCATCAATGCAGTGAACAAATTTTAAAAATAGAAAATGAAAGGACATGGAAACAAGATGCAAACCCAGACATCCAGGTCACCAAAGGCAAATCCACAGGGCACTGGGTTGAAAGAAATCAAAAGCCACTCAGCTGAAGTTTTTGAAATGGTAGCAGTGGAAGTAACAAAGAAGATAAATGAGCCTCTAGAAAAAAATAAATCAGAAATAATTTCACAGATAACTAAAGAGATGACTTTCATAATAAAGGATATGGTTAGTGAATCTAGAGTAAGTACAGATAAAAAAATAGAGAAGTTTAAGAAAATGATGGAAACCATGAATGTCCAACATAGGAAAGAATTGGAGTCCATGAAACAGATTTAATCAGATATCCAGGAGATTAAAAATTCTATTGAAAGTATGTGCAGCATAATCAACCAATGTGAGGACCAAATATTAGATCTAGAAGATAAGTTTGCATTTGTGATCATCAAATGAAAGACTTCTTTGAAACAGTAAGGGACCAGGAAAAATCAATCTAATACCTGCTAGATGTTGAACAGAAGAATAACATAAGACTGATAGGAATCAATAAAAAAAATCAGAAGATAGCACCAAAGACAAAAAAATCTTTTCACAGAAGTAATGGCAGAAAATCTCCCAAGCAGGGGAAAAAGAACATGATATATAGATAAAGAGGGGTACAAAATTCCAATTAGCCATGACCAAAAAACTATACCAACTCATATAGTAGTCAAGATTCAAGAAATTCAACCTAAGATCTGAATAGTAAAAGCTGTTAGGTAAAAGAAACAAATCACCTATAAAGAAAAGCACATCAGAATCACAGCAAACTTCACAGCACAAACTCTTGAGTCAAGTAGAGCTTGGAATGAAGTATTTCAAGTCCTGAAAAAAACCAACCTCCAACCCAGACTGACATATCCCACAAGATTATCTTTTAAAATAGATGGAGAAATAAGATACTTTCATGATAAAGAACACTTGAAGAAATTAATGACCACCAAACCAGTACTCCAAAAAGTTCTGAAGGCAAAACTAAGGACAAAATCCACAGGATCATCTCAACAAATTCAGGAAAAGCATTAGACAAAATCCAACACCCATTCATGATAAGAATCCTACAGAAAATTAGAATAGAAGGTCTTTATCTCAATCTGATAAAAGCCATCTATGACAAACCAATAGCCAACATATTACTAAATGGTCAAAAACTGAAAGGTTTTACTCTAAAATCAGGAACAAGAAAAAGATACTCACTATCACCACTCCTATTCAATGTAGTTCTGGAAACATTAGCCAGAACAATTAGACAAAATAAGGAAATAAAAGGAATGAGAATGGGAAAAGCAAAGGTTAAATTATCATTATTTGAAAATGACATGATACTCTACACAGAAGACTCCAAAAACTCTTAGATTTAGTAAAGAAATTTGGTAGCATAGCAGGATACAAAATCAACACTCAAAAATCAGTAGCATCCTGTACACAAATAACAAACTTGACTAGAGAAAAATTAGAAATAACACCTTTCACAGTAGCATCAAGAAAATGGAAATACTTAGAAATTAATCTAATAAAAGAAGTTTTTGAGATTATTTTTAATATTTTGATTTTATATTTAATAAAAATCAGGTTTAGAAATATTGTACAGTACATATTTTTCAAAAGTGATTCAATAAATGACAGACCCAGGATTTGACCCTGCATCTGACAGATCCAATATCTGTTGTCTTGTTTATTTATAAAGCACTATCTCTGGGGAAAAAATGCAAAATGAAAAGATAGAGATTTTAAACTAAACAATAATGATCTTATCTTTTTTGTTTTCTTCCTACTTTAGGGAGATTAGTCAGGTAATTTGGCTTTTTAATGTAAAAAGATGCTGTGCAATGTTAGTAACCAGACCCTAGCTATGTCTGTATGTTGCAGTAGAAGTATTTGCAACAAATCAACCTTTTCCCTGAATATGTAAAACATTTGTTTGGGGCTGATGTAAAAACCTCACCTCCTGTTTTTGTTGATTTGCTTTTTGGCCACTGTATTTACAGGGACTCACCAAATAACATCTTGTAAACTGTTTATTTAGTGACTTGAAGACAAATACACACAAAGATACAATTCTCAGGAGGTGTTCAGAGTCTAACATTACAGATGAGTTAGATATGATTAAATTACACTATCATGTCTGAGTTAGATATGAAAATGTATTATTTGTGGCCCAAACACTTATCAGTGGAAGTGGAAAAATATTTCAGTTGCTATGTAAGAGTAATAGAAGCCCCCTACTTCGTAAAATAAACTTTAAAAAATTTTTCTAAACTTGCTTTATTTTCCAAATGAACAACTTTTATTTGCTTTCAAGTTTTAAATATTGCAAAGTCACATCAACTGGGAGAAGGAGATTTAGATCCAAGCATGTTTACATGATCTTTGCATAAATAATTAACAAAACAGAAGATAAGCTAATAAAACACAAAGACTATATAGTGTGCAGCACTGTGGGATAAACTTGTATTTAAAAACAATACTGTTTGAAGGTATTCTAAAATATATGCAAACATATTAAGCTAAGTAAATGTAGAACACAATTAAAATTTTGTCTAAATCTATTTCCCCAGAGTGGAGATTTTATAAGAATTGCTTAATCATATACATGTTTACCAATTTTAATATTTCTAAAATATAAAGGAACAATATATTGTTTTTAATACATGAAAACACTGTAAAATACATAATGGGCAGAAAATTTTTTCAAATAATTCAGTATTTGACCAGCCTGTATGACAGCTCTTAAATTTCCACACAATTGTGTTCATTTACGCCCTTTAAAGTTAAACTTTAATTGTTTGACTTTCTCTCTGGGATTTGTCAGAAAAATATAATTTTACTTAACCAATAAACTTCAATTGAGTATACACTATATGATAAGTTCAGGAAAATTTAAATATCAGAACAATAAAAATGAGGCTAGAAATGTAACTCAGTGCCAAGTCACTTGTCATTGGATTTGACTCCCAGCCCTTCAATAACTTATTAAAAATAAATATATATGATACAAAAGAGGAGAGAAGCTTTTAACATTGACTCTATCCTGTATAACTGAAGTACAAGCTGAAGCAATCCTCCTAAGATCTATACATTGTTGGCTCAAATATCTATGCCACTATTCATGGAAAGTGTAATGCTTTCCCAATATTTTATTAATTCATAGCTTACATAGATTCTCATTGTCACCATTGTTTCAGAGTTCCTAACCCTTCTAAACCCATTCCCTCTATGGATTGGTTCACCTGCATCAATGTGCAATTCCATTTCCATATTCTCTCAACTTGATATGGTACTCACTATTATATCCAAGTATGAACTTCTTGTATGCAGACAATAACTATTGTCTGAATTTTGGTGTGAATATCATCATACAAAAGCAAACTTAAATAACAAGTTAGACATAATATTCAGTGCATGCCTTTCTCTTAATGATGATCTTAATGCATTGTATTTTAGCAACTCAACAGGAAATTATCAGTTTGCAGTTATTACTCCTTTAACATTTCCTAATAACAGCTAATAATACTTTTCTTAACAAAAAATTAAACAAACTTCAGGTCGGGGCTTCAGAAGGGAGATAGATATAAAAAATGAATTTTTAAAACTGTTTTTCATTCTTTCCATTTGTATCTACAAAAATTTTGCTTTCAAAGGAATAGAACTTTAGTTAGAAAATGAGTCAATTTATAAAAGGTTAGGTAAATAATAAAGTAAGAACCTTGAATCTATGGCAGAAATTGTAAACTATAATGAAATAATGTTTGGGAAATGCCTAGAAAAAAGACAGTTAACTTTTTTGGAAGAGATTCTGCTGCCAATCACTAAGTTGTTGTTTTTTTTCTTAATTCAGCTACACTTATAAGATGTGGTTTCAGATTAATATTTGTGCTAGGATTTTTAAAAGCCAAGTGTCCGAACAAACAATGGAGTATGTAGTGTTCATTATTTGATAAATTAAATTGTGCCATTTCAGTGGGAGAGGTGAAATTTCAACTTCAAATAATTCTACAAACCAATCATAATCTGATTTGATTTTAAAAGATATTATACTATATATAATAGCCTCAACAATAGGTTGCCAAAAGCAATAGTAATTTTGTATTAGTTTTTAAATGTCAACTCAATGCTAGTAGACAGCATGTTCCATAGGTGCATTATTTCAAGCTAAAATTTGGGAGAGATAAACAAAGTTCCAAAATATAACCCTTCCAACCTATACCAGAATTGATAATATTGCAAGCAAACAGATGAATCATTAATGAATAAATAATCTCAAATATTAATTCCCTTAAAGGAAACTCCTTCAGCAATTGATGTTAAAATCTGAGAACTTTAAGCTCCAATGTAAACAAGTATATCACTGAAATCAATATTCAGATCTGTAGTTAGTGAAACTAAAGGAGATGAGCTTTTTTTTTTTTTTAATTAAATAGAAAGCAAGGAAGTAAAAGAGAAAGTGAGTGTTAGCATCCTATGAGAAGATAAAACATTTTAAGTAAGGAAAATGTTTGTTCTAGATTTCAAATTACTGGACTAGAAATGGTAGGTTAGTAGACTTTTAACATAGAGAAACAAAAAGAAAAAGATATACTTCATGTAGATGCCTTAGGATTATCAAATTTAATGAAGCAAGGCCATGTGATGGGTCCATTAAAGACAGACAAATGAAAAATCTGACTTTAGGAATCAATTGAATTTCTAAATAGTACTAAGTAATATTGTGCACTTGAAAATGACAAAAGCAGTGAATGAATTAAATTTTTTTGTTAGTACATCTTCGCATTTCATAATAGTTATATTTCATGTGTGGAGTTTGCATATGTACACAACACATCTTAATTCCTTTCTTCATCACCTTTTCTTCCTCCATCTCTTGATATTCTTCACAACTGAGAAAAATATGTCTGCCTATTTTCTATTACCTATCCTCTATTTTGTTCTTTATTTATACTTGGGCTTCTCCTATAAGAGAAACTTTGCAAAATTTAAGTTTGTGCATCTGATTTATTTCAACTAACATTATGTTCACAGATGGATCCATTTTCTTACAAATGAGCCAAGTTTATCTTTCTTTATACCAGAATAATAATCCATTGTGTGTAAATCCCATATTTTTTAATCCATTTATCTATTGATGGACATATAGGCTGCTTCCAAGATTTAAACATTATAGGTTGTGCTGCAATAAACATTGATATTCATGTATTACTGTAATATGTATTTAATTCTTTGGGAAAGACACCTAGAAGGGGAATAGCTCGTCAAGTGGAATTTCTAGTTTAGTTTTTTGAGGACTCTCCATACTGATTTCCATAGTAGTTTTACTGGTTTGGATTCCATTAACAATGTAGAAGGGTTCCTTTTTCCCATCAGTCTTGCCAGCATTTGTTATTATCTGTTCTTGATGATGGCTATGTTTTTTTGAGGGTAAGATGGAATTTCAGTGTTATTCTAATTTGTATTTATTTAATGACTAGGGGACGCTGAGCATTTCTTCGTGTATATATATTGACAATTTGTACTTCTTCTGTGAAGTGTTTATTCATTTGTTCTTTTTTTATTGTTCTTTAATTTTGTGTTCCAATATTTTTTATTTCTTCATATATATATATATATATATATATATAGTTCTTTTATTGGTACATTTTCGGTATACAATTCATTTACATTTATCATTGGGTGTTTGTACCTGTACATGATATACTTTGGTTCTTATTTTTTTCCCCATTATCTGTGTGCCCTTCACCCTCTCCACAGTTTCCTATTTCCATAGACTTCATTTGCTTTTTTATTTCTTTTCTCATAGTTTTTCCTTTCCCTCTTTCCCTTTCCTCTTCCCATCCCTTCACTCCTTCATCTTTGGACATTTTTTCCTATTTCAAATTATCAAATATTCATTTTAATCATTTTAACCCTTGTTTACACTATCAGTTTCTCACACTACAAAAACTATTTGGTATTTACACATGGGTGTCCTATTTATTTCACTTTAGAGTATGGCCTCGATATGCATCCATTTATCTATAAATGACTCTAGTTTTTCATTATTTATGGCTGAGTAGTATTCCATTTTATAAAAACCCCCACATTTTCTTTATCCAGATTCCAGTTAATGGGCACTTGGGCTGCTTCCAAGCTTTAGCTATTACAAACTGTGCCGCTATGAACATGGGTGCACATATATCACTGTGGTATGATTCTTTTAATTCTTTTGGGAAGATACCCAGTAGGGGAATAGCTGGGTCAAATGGGACCTCCAGCCCTAGTTTTTGAGGTATCTCCATACTGACTTCCACAGTGGTTGCACCAGTCTGCACTCCCACCAACAATGGAAGAGGGTTCCTTTCTCCTCACAAGACCACCAGCATTTATTATTTGTTGATTTCTTGATAGCAGCCATTCTTTCTGGGGTGAGGAGGAATCTCAGTGTTGTTTTCATCTGCATCTCTTGAATGACGAGTGATGGTGAACATTTTTTCATATATTTGTTTTCTGCTTTTATTTCTTTGTCTGAGAAATGTCTGTTCATTTCAGTTGCCCAATTTTGAATTGAGTCTTTGAATTTGGGGGGGTCTGATTTTTTTCAATTCTTTATATATTCCAGAGAGTAGTCCTTTGTCTGAGGTACAGCTGCTAAAAATTTTTTCCCATATTGTAGGTTGTCTGTTAGCTCTGTTGGTGGTTTCTTTTGCAGTGCAGAAGCTTTTTAATAAGATGAGATCCCAGTTGTTGATTCTTTCTGCTACTTCCCGTGCTGCTGAGGTTTTGTTCATGTAGTCTTTTCCTATGCCAATGTCTTCAAGAGTTCTACCTAACTTATCTTCCAGCAAGTTTAGTGTTTCTGTCTTAATATTTATATCTTTAATCCACTTTGATCTTAGTTTAGTGCATGGTGATAGGTATGTGTCTAGTTTTAATCTTTGGCAGGTTGAAATCCAGTTTTTCCAACACCATTTATTAAATAGGCTATCTTTCCTTCAATGATGGTGGTTGGCTCCTTTGTCAAAAATGAGGTGCCTGAGCATGTTTGGAGTTGTTTCTGCATCTTCTAATCTATTCCACTGATCCTCAGGTCTGTTCCTTTGCCAGTACCATGCTGATTTTGTCACAGTAGATTTGTAGTATAGTTTCAAGTTGGGGATTGTGATACCCCCATCCATGTCTCTGTTGCTTATAATTGTTTTATCTATTCTATGTCTCTTATGGTTCCAAATGAATTTTTGGATTGTTTTCTCTAGTTCTGTGAAGTATATTGTTGGAATTTCAATTGACATTGCATTGAATCTATATAGTAGTTTTGGAAGTATGGCCATTTTCACTATATTGGTTCTTCCTACCCAGGAGCAAGGGATGTCTTTCCATTTTCTTGTAGCCTCTTTGACCTCTCTTTTCAGAGTGCTCTAATTTTCAGCGTAGAGGTCTTCTGCTTCCTTTGTTAGATTGAGTCCTAGATATTTCTTTTTTTTTTTGGATGCCATTATAAAAGGAATTGTTTCCCTAATTTCTCTCTCAGTGAGTCTGTTATTTGTGTACAAGAAGGCTATTGTGTTGACCTTGTATCCAGCTACTCTACTGAATCTATCAATTAAGTCTAGAAGGCTTCTGGTGGAGTTGTTTTGGCTTTCTATGTAAAGTATCATATCATCAGCAAATAATGACAGTTTAACTTCTTCTTTTCCTATCTGTACTCCTTTTATTTCTTTCACTTTTCTAATTGCTGTAGCTAATGTTTCCAGAACTATATTGAACAGGAGTGGTGATAGTGGGCATCCTTGTCTTGTTCCTGATTTTAGCATGAAAGTTTTCAGGTTTTGACCATTTAGTGTGATATTGGCTGTTGGTTTTTCATAGATAGCCTTAATCAGGTTAAGATAAAGACCTTCTATTCCTATTTTCTGTAGCATTTTTATCATGAATCGGTGTTGGATTTTGTCGAATGCTTTTTCTGCATCTATTGAGATTATCATATGGTTTTGTTCTTGACTCTGTTAATATGGTGCATTATATTTATTGATTTACGAATGTCGAACCATTCTTGCATCCCTGGGATAAATCCAACTTGGTCAGGGTGTATGATCTTCTTGATGACCCTCTGTATTCTGTTTGCCAGTATCTTGTGGAGGATTTTTGCATGTATGTTCAACAGGGAGATTGGTCTGTAGTTCTCTTTTTGGGTTGGTCTTTCCCTGGGTTTGGAATCAAAGTAACAGTTGCTTCCAGGAATGAATTTGGAAGTCTTGCTTCCCTTTCAATTTCCTTGATGATTTTAAAGAGTAATGGCATTCACTCTTCTTTAAATGTCTTGTAAAATTCAGCAGTGAAGCCATCCGTACCAGGGCTTTTCTTTGTTGGTAAATATTTTATTATATTTTCAATTTCACTCATTGTAATTGGGGTGTTTAGAATTTTTATATCTTCTTCATTTAACTTTGAAAATTCATATGTATCTAGTAATCTGCTCATTTCTTCTGTATTTTCCATTTTATTGGAGTAGAGGTTCTCGAAGTAGGTATTGATGATCCTCTGGATTTCTGTTGGATCTGTTGTGACTTCGCCTTTTTCATCTTTCTTTTTTTTTTGTATTAAATTCTTTTATTGGTACATTGTAGGTATACAACACAATTACATTTCTCATTGGGAATTGTACCTTTATATAATGCATCTTGGTTCTTATTTTTTCCCCATTCCTAGCCCTCCCTTCATGCCCTCCACCCTTCCCTATTTACAAAGACTTTATTTCCATTTTGTCCATTTCTCATCATTTTTTCCTTTCCCTTCTTTCCTTTCCCCTGTGCCTCCCACTACCCCTACTCCTTTGGACCTTTTATTCCTATTTTACATTATCGACTATTCATTCTAATAATTGGTACATTTTAGGTATACAATATAATGACATTCATCATTGGAAATTTGCACCTTTACATAGTCTCTCTTGGTTCTTATTTTTCACCCTTGCCCAGCCCTCCCTTCAACCCCTCCAGTCCTCCCTATTTACAAAGATTTATATGAGAAAATGGAAAAATAGGAAACTTTTTCATTCTTGATTGCATATACTTGTGCCTTTTCTTTCCTTTTTTTGATAAGGTTGGCTAAAGGTTTATCGATTTTATTTATTCTTTCAAAAAACTAACTCTTTGATTCATTGATTTTTTTGTATTGTTCTCTTAGTCTCCATTGCATTGATTTGCTGCCCTGATCTTTATAATTTCCTCTCTTGTATGAGCTTTGGATTCATTATGCTCTTCTTTTTCTAGGAGTTTGAGGTTCTGCATTAGGTTATTTATCTGAATTTTCTCTGTTTTCCTAATATAAGCATTCACTGCTATGAATTTTCCATGTAGAACTGCCTTCGTTGTGTCCCATAGATTCCTGTATGTTGCACTGGCATTTTCATTTACTTGTAGAAACTGTTTAATTTTTTCTTTAATTACTTCTGTGACCCATTGGTTGTTCAAGAGGGTGTTATTCAGTTTCCATGTGTTTGTTGGGGTTGTGCAGTTTCTTATGTTATTGATTTCCAATTTTATTGCACATAATAATATACAGGGGGTAACTTCAATTCTTTTACATTCACTTCAACATGTCCTATGAGCTAGCATGTGGTCTATTCTGGAGAATGACCCGTGTGCAGCCAAAAAGAATGTTTATTCTGATTTTGTGGGGTGGAACACTCTGCAAACATCTATTAAGTCCATTTGTTCAATAGCTTGGTTCAGTTCTAGAATTTCCTTGTTAACTTTTTGTCTAGATGATCTATTTGTGATGGTGGGGTATTGAGGTTCCCCACTACAATTATGTTAGTGTTTATTTGGTTTTTCATGCCCATTAATATTTGTATAGTTGGGGGCATTCACATTTGGTGCATATCTATTTAGGATTGTCATCTCTTCCTCTTGGATTGTTCCCTTCTTCACAAGGATGTAGTGACCATCTTTGTCTCTCAATTAGTTTTGATTTGAAATCTACTTTGTCTGCAAATAAGATTGTTACCCCTGCTTTCTTCTTGGTTCCTGTGGCATGGAGAACTCTTTTCCATCCTTTTACTTTCAGTCTATGAGTTTCTTTTTTGAGTTAGGTGTGTTTCTTGTATACAGGATATTGTTGCATTTTTCTTTTTAATCCATTCTTCCAGTCTATTTCTTTTGATTGGTGAATTGAGGCCATTAATATTGAGGGTTATACTTGATAGACATTGATTTATCCTTGTTATGATGTTTTACTTTTGTTGGCTCTTTTATTTCTTATTTTTCCCCCCTTTCCCTTTAGTGTCTTACTTTGCCTGGTGGCTTCCCTCTCTTGGGCCTCATGGAGCTATGGTCTTCATTGCTGTTTTCTAGGATATTGTTTAGAATCGCTTGTAGTGCTGGTTTGGTGTTCATGAAATTTCTCAGGTGTTCTTTGTCCTGGAAGTATCTAATTTCTCCATTGATTTTGAAAGATAAATTTGCAGGATACAACAGTCTAGGTTGGAATTTATTTTCTTTTAGGGCTTGAAATACTTCATTCCAGGCTCTCCTTGATTTGAGAGTTTGTGTTGAGAATTCTGCTGTGATTCTTATGGGCTTTCTTTTGTAGGTGATTTGTTTCTTTTCTCCCACTGCTTGTAGGATTTTGTTTTTCTGTTGGGCTTCTGGGATCTTGACTATTATATGTCTAGATGTAGATGTTTTTTGATTATGGCTAGTTGGAGTTCTATATGCCTCACTTATCTGAATGTCCAATTCTCTACTTCTGTCTGGGAAGTTTTCCACTATTACTTCTGTGAACAGTTTTTTATATCAATTGTGCTTTCTCCTGTTTTTTCATGGACTCCTATTAGTCTTATTAGTCTTATGTTATTCTTCTTTGCATCATCTAACAGTTGTTGGATTGATTTCTCATGGTCCCTTACTATTTTTAAGAAATCTCTATTTTCATGGTCTCTAACCACAATCCTGTCTTCTATATCTGATATTCTATCTTCATATTCCCGTAATCTGCTATGGATACTTTCAATGGAGTTTTTGATCTCCTGAATATCTGTTTGAATCTGTTTCATGGATTCCATCTCTTTCTTATGTTGGGCAATCATGGTTTCCATTTCTTTCTCATGCTGGGTATTCATGGCATCCAGCATGTTTCTGAGCTCATCTATTTTTTAAATCTGTTTCTGTTCTAGATCCTTGAATCATATCTTTCACTCTGCTCACCATCTCTGTAGATATCTGGGAGATTATTTCTGCTTTGAATTTTTCTAGAGCCTCATTCATCTGTTTTGTTACTTCCTGTGCTATCAGTTCAGTGTATCCAGGTGGTTGGTTATGGGACTTTTCCATCTCATTTCCCCCAGGATTTATCCTTGGTGGGGTGGAAGTCTGAGTTTGTGCCTTGCTTAAATGTCTTCTCATTTTTGTTTTTGGTACTGTCCTTGGTTTAACTCCTGAGTTGATAATTTGAAATTGCTTATTGTAGGTATCTTTGTTGCTTGTAATTAGAACCCTTATGGAATGATTGCTTCTCAGAGGTGTCTTCCAGATATAGCTGGTCTTTAAGTTGTGAGTCTCTAATGACTCTAAGGCTGTCTCATTTTCCTTATATTAGGAAGATTCATTGACTAGATCAATAAAAACACCTTAGCCCAAGTAATACAATCAGCAACACCACTGCATCAAGTACGTCTTCGAAAATCACATTTTGTGGTAGTTATTAATCTATCACCTTTAGCTGTGTGAATTAAATCAAGATCAAAGACTAACACAACATATAGTGAATAACCTCTTCAATATAACAACTTTACCCTTTGGAATGGGGAGTTAGAAGGGGTTGGGGAGGGAGGGACAGATGGGAATAAGGATAGGGTTAGGTTAACAGTGTGGCCAGAGGACACAGGTGAGAAGGAAAAAGAGAATAATAGGAAAATAAAGAAGAACTCTGAATGAGGACCAAAACAGGGATAAAAAGGGAAGATGAAGAATGTAGGAGAGTAAGAGAGTGAGAGCAAGAGAGAGAGAAAGGAAAGAGAAAAGAAAGAAGAAAAGAAAAGAGAGGAAAACAAATATTTGCAGAGTAGGAAAAAAATTAAAGATAAGAGGAGCAAAGGAAAAGAAAAGAGAAAAAAAACTAATAATACTAATTTTGGGAATATAAAAATAACAATGAAGATGAAGGGCCTCTTTCAGGGTATGTCTCTGTTGTCACAATAGACAACGTGGGTAGCAGTGTGCAGATATAAGTCAATGAGTCTCAGCAAGCTAGTCGCAGACCCGTGAGATTCAGGCAGATTTCTGGCTGCAAGTCCCAAGTTGAGCTCCCCGTCCTCCTGTAGGGTTGAACTCTGCAGAGTTGCATTGCAGGTTCCAGCTGCCCTTCCCATGAAGATAGTCCCGGTCCTGATGGTAGGTGAAGATGACTCTAACTTACCTAGTATAGTGGTCTGGTGCTCTGGTGTCCTCTGTGTCTTTGTAGTGTGGAACCAGGTGGCTGTACAGAGAAGAGGCCAGAGGAGCGGGGGTGGGGGTGGGGGGCTGTCCAGTGGATTGCTGCCGGGGCACAGGCTGTTTCGCCATGTTCCGCGCAACTCGCGACCTTGGTACGGCCTATATATTTTAGATGATATTAGTCTTTTGTCTGAGAAATAACTTTTTTGTTGTTGTTGTTGTTGATACCGGGGATCGAACTCAGCTCCTTGCGCTTGCAAGGCAGGCAATGGAACCACTGAGCTAAATCCCTAGCCCTGAAAAATAACTTTTTGATATAGATTCTATTACATACACATTAAGAATTTCAATATATAATTTTATTTGGCAAGTACATAATTTCATTTCAGTGTTCCTTGTATTTACAAGCTATATGGAAAAGCTTTCATGTAAATTTGATTAATCCAATTATACATTTAGCAAATTCAGTGATTTTTTTTCTTAAATTTTTACAAAGAATGTAATAATAATATGGAAACGTTGTTCTTCTTTATGGTTAGATATTTTATCATGTTTGTTAGATTCTTGATGCTTTCCTGACCTTTATTCTTCATCTGATCCATGATTGTGTTTCTCTGGGCAGCAGTAACTTTTCATTTTCCACGAGGCCATGGGATTCTTGGTGAGCTCAAGGGCTCCTCTTGTTTCCAAGTGTCTGTTGCCACCAGCAATCTTATTCTAATATTTGCACTCACAAGAGACCTGAAGTAGCAGTTAGAGCAAAGAAAGATTACATTGTGTTTGCAAATTGGACTAGAAATGATCTGTGAATGTTGAATTTAGCTAACATAAGTAATTAAGTTGATATGAATTTACTTGAACAGATCTAGATTAAGTTACCAGTGCCTGGATTAGTAAGGGTTTATATATATATAAAAAAGCAGGTTTCTTTGCAAAAAGAAAAAAGAAATCTACATTTCTAATTCCTGATTTTTTTTTACTTCAGGTTTCTTTGCAAAAAGAAAAAAGAAATCTACATTTCTAATTCTTGATTTTTTTTACTTCATATGATGTATGTGAAAACCCAACATTTATTTTTGGCATAATTTGTGAAGACACAGCAATCAAACTTCAGTCTAGAGATGACAGATTATTGCCTAATTTTCTAGTCATTCCCAAACATTTTGTCCATTATGAGGCACTTAAATTTTTTTCATTTTATCGTTCTTTCCCCAACTCAGTAGCAGGAGATTGATTTCTTGTCATATTTGCAATCCTGTGTATTACAATTTTTCATTATCTCTAATTTTCAGTTCTCCCCATCCCTTTTTCATACTATGGCCAATGCAAACATCACTTTTTACTGGAATATATTAACATTCAAATTTTCTCCAATTCATATATAAATCCTTTGCTTTCCTGCTCATAAGCCAAGAATTCAGGCTTTTTCTCAAGTCTTTGGCAACCAAGGACTCTGGGTCTATAGTTTGTAATGAATAATGATAGTTGGGATGGCTTAAACAGAGTAAACTGTTACTATAATAACGTGTCAGTTATCCTATTGCAAGTTTACATAATCATTATGTCCATTTTTGGGGTAAGGAAATATGTGTGTCGAGAAAAAAAAAAGCCAGATAGTTCATTCATAATTTAAGATGAGGTCCTTTCCAGGTCTAACAAAGGCAGGAATGTTGCCTAAAAGGATCCACACAGGATGAAACAGAGAAAGATGCAAACTTCTGTTGCTGGAGTACAAATTTACATATTGTCCCAAGAAATAAACTCTGTATGTCAGTCCACACAACACATGTGTTACACTTTAGGTCAAAATGATCCCCAAAAACCATCTTGGCCCTCAGAGCAGGGTCCTTTGGAAGGTGGATGGGTCATGGAGGCCCTGTACTTATCTGTAAGTTAAATGTGCAGTGAGGAGGTGAGGGCTACTTGGAGGCAGGTCACTAAGGGTGTGACCTGGAAAGATACATCTCCCTCTGTGGCTTCTCATTCTCTTGTTTCCTGGACTCCAAGAGCAGTTTTTTGTCCCCAGGACTTTCCATTGTGTGGTTCCTGGATTGGAGCTGGCTACTCTATGCAAGGATTGAGACTATTGAAACTGTGACCCCAAAGAAACCTCTCCTCCTTTATATTTTGGGTGTTGGGTATTGTGTCTCAGTGATGAGAAAGTGACTAAGACACCATTTATGGTTTAATACAGGTAAAAATTGCCATTCATGCAGAGATATCATATCTACCATACCATTGTTCATGTATTTCTTTAATCTCTGAAAGGGTAACCTGAGTGAAAATTTGTCTGCTAAGGGATCGCTAGGAACATAATTTTTATTTCTTGCTTACTATTCTGTGGTAAACAGTATTTTTTTCTAAGGCTGAATTTTGATCGTCACATTATGAAGGCTAGAATATATCTGCTGTGAACCGCTCGGGCTAAGTTCTTTAACTCAAAGCTTAAAATAGAATTAATAGTTATGAGATTCAAGGTGGCCAAGAAGGAATGAGATCCACTTCTAGTCAAAAGAAGAGACCACAACAAAATTGTCTGCACTAGTGCCACCTGTCTTTGTAGACATGAACTAAGTAACAATATAGGACAGAATCTTGCTTAAATTACAAAGAGGCTTGTGAAGTTTTATGTTTTCCCCAAAATCAGGGACACTTTGATTTCTTTAGAAATCTAAACCTGTCTTCCCAGAACAAAGATATTTCAGATTTCTTCTAGCTCCAACAGCACGGTTTTATGATTTGAATTGAGAAATTTAATTCACAGAGAAAGAAAGGATGAAAGAATATAAAATGAGGGCTTGGGTATAGCACTTGCCTAGTATTCATGAGGCCCTGGGTTCAATCTACACTACCACCACCGAAAAAGAAAAAAATACAGAAGGAATATAAAATGCACTATGTAAGTTTTCTTCCTATTAAGTCACAGTAAAAATATCTAGCAAATCATCTAAATAACCTTTTATTTAAAACATATCTTTCTCTAAATTTTTTGTAATGGAAATAAGTACCAAGTAAATTATTTTATAGTTGTACTCTATGGTTTAAAAGGACATTGAGTAAGTTATTAAATGATAAAGGAAAACATTAATTGTTGTAATTAGTACTTACATGGATAATTACCATGTCATCTTTTTTAAATGACATGGAATATTTGTAGTAGAATAGCTATTATATTTCAGTAAAAAATCTCCAGGTAAATTTTCTGGATATTGTTTATGTAAACCCTTTGATATGAAGTTTTCTTTGTGGGTGGGGTGTAAGCCCAAGGCCTTCACGTTGAACTATATCCTCAGCCCTTTGTATTATTTTTATGTTGAAAAAGAGTCTTGTTAAATTGCTCAGGTAAAACTTGAACATTCCATCCTCCTATCTCAGTTTCCCAAGTGCTGGGAATACAGGTACCTGTCTCTACACTCAGCTACTTTTTGTAAACAAAGCCCAAACAAAAATTTATAGAGGTAATATTTTCTTGAAGATATAAAATATTATTCACAGTGCAGTTATAAAAGGACAAATTATAAGTGAACTAGATGTCTCTCATCATGGAAGAGTTTATATAATGAATTATGGTATATCCATATGTAACCTTTAGGCTAGAAAATTTGGAATGATTTCAAATAAAATGTAGAAATATGAGACATTTATAATAAATTTATTCATTCATTTAATAATTATTTTAGTAATCAATATATCTCAGGCACTATTCAAAAGATGGAGAGACAAAAGTGACTAAGACAAATGAAATAGGTGTCCTTCTGGACATCTATCTACTTATACCCATCCACCGACCTCTATGCATGTATTAGTCAGATCTTACTGTGTAACAAACCAATTCAAAATTCAGTACCACAAAACAACTATTTGCCTAATGATTCTTTCTCTTATATCCAAGCATCATCTGGGGAAATATGTGGTTAAAATATTTTAAAATTTCCAAAATCACAGTTAATCTTTATCAAATAAGTGATTTTATGGTCATGCCCTATGATTCTATAGGGGCACAGGATAAGATGTTAAATGGCAATTGAAAACATCAGTTGCTCAAGATAGTACCAACCTGGGCAGGCTGAATGACACCATACATTGTTGAGGGCAGTTCCAAATGTAAAGAACATTAGAAATTAGGAGATTCTGGAAGTCTGGAGGAGGAAAAAAGTAGGGGAAAACCCGAAGTAAAAAGAAAGTCATCGCTTCCTCATGTGTACAACTCCCATAATACTTTCTTACTCTGGAATTAATTCCAGCTTGCACGGTTTGTTTTTAACTCCTAACAGCAGTCTCACTGTGCTTACTTAGGGACTGCAGCACAAGATGGTCAAAGCCCCTTTCCCAGGCTTCTATTTTTTTTTTCTTTTTTTTTTTTTTTCTGCTACCAGGGATTGAACTCAGGTCCTTGCACCTGCACAGCAGGCAGCGAAACCACTGAGCTAAATCCCCGGCCAGACTTCTATTTTTTACCAGAACAGGGTTCCTTCTTTGGATTCCTGAGACATTATTTTCAAATAAGGAATACCTTTTCCTTATGATCTGTGTTCAAAGTCTGCAGGGTCCCTCTCCATAGGACTTAAGGCCACAGATATCTCTGACCCATACTTGCCAGGTCTCCCCTCTGCACAACTATGCTTAACAATTCCAGCATCTTCTTTTTTTTATTCTCCAGCCTTAGAGATGCCAACTGCTTTATGTAGCTATAGATTCATGACAATCTTATGTTTCCCTTTGCCTTTAATTTACCTCCAACAGCTAGTTATATGTATTAATTTATATGAAATTAGCCATGTTAAAACAACTAGTATGGTTAATATTTTCTGATAAAATTCTAATAATTCACATTATGTCACCCAAAGGAATACAACCAAGCCCAGTATGTGTGAGATGGAAATATACACTCTTCTTCTGCTAAGAAATTCAAACTGTCACATTATCATTTGTCAATCTATTCTTCTAGTTGTAGTTTTCCATCTTTGTGAATGCTCCAAAGGAAATAATTGAAAAAATTTTGGGTTTTTTTATTAGTAAAGAAAATAATTTAACATATTCACTCTCTTTTTTGCCAGGCATTCTTATATTGTCTCTTTTTATTCATGGCGAAATTGCTGTTTTAACAATACCTTATATTTATTAAATGCTTACAAAGTGCAAGCTCTGATATACAATCCTCACAGCAACATCATGGTGTAAAGACTTAGAGGATATCTTGTTACTCTTACTGTAAAAGTAAGAAAACTGAGTCTGAGATGTTAGTTCAAACTCTCATACTTTTTGTATGGTATATCCAGCATCTATAAACACAGATCATGTGCTTGAGATAATAACATCAAAAAAAACCTGCCTCAAAATGAAAACTCAACTAGAAGTAGCAGCCACTTTATTTTAAATATCCATCTCATAGTTTAGGTGGTTACATGTTTATGATATTTAGAAATGTCATTTTTCATACAAATTATTTATTTTGAAACCACTTATTTTTGTGCATATCAGAGTAAAGAAAACAGAGCATTATCTTACTAAATTACCATAGTGCATGCTATGTGAGTGTATGCAGATAATGACATCTTAAGCATGTGTTATTTTAAAAAACCTTTTTGAAAGTCAGAAGATGTTCCTCTTTGTTATTACTTTAGACAATTTTTTGGAAATTTCACTTATACATATGTTCCAAATAAAAATATATTGGAAACTTCCATGAGGTAACATGAGAGGCACACAATCAAAAGAATTGCGGAGAAGAGGAATTAAAAGAATTTGAAGGCTTATTTAGTTAGTTTTTACCAGCCTTTTCTTTATTCTGTATTTTTTATTTGTTACAAATTTGATCATTGAGTTTTTTTCTTTATTCTGCACTTGTTTTTTTCTTTTTCCTTTTCTTCCTAATTAGTATGTCTTGATTATCTGTGTGTGTGTGTGTGTGTGCTTGATTACCAAAATTTTTTTTGAAATATAAAGTAAAAGGAAAATGATAGTAGCTGACAAACTATTATATGTGTACTGGAGGTACACAATAACTGGCACTGACTTATTCACTGAATCTTCACAGTGAGAGACATATAGCAGAACTCTACATTACAGTAGAAAAAGGCTGGTAAGTTTTGGCAAAAAACATGATCTAGGTATGGCATTAAAAGGATGAGAAGTTTCTTCCCATGGTGCCATCTATAGTCACTGTAAGGAGCTTATAAGTCAGTTGTTCCATAGTGAGAGTTTCTGGTAAATTATAGGGACATTTACAATACCAAAGGAATTGGTGATAACTTAATAGTTATGATAAGCTGATGAAATTGGTTTGCATATGGCAGTTATGCATAAAAATATATAGGTATACCATAATTTTTCCTGTAATTAATGATTCTTACTACCAAACATGTGTGATTTTTTGAAGGAAAAAATAATAATGTCTATCTGACAAAAATCAGTCTTTGGAGATCAATGGTTATAAATGAAAGAATCTTGGGAACCTACATTATTAAAACATTGTATATAAAGTGTTATGAAAAATAAGATTGGAATAAAATGTGATCTTCCCTTCAAGGCAAAGACAAAGTTCAAAAATTACTATAAAACTATACTGACTGGATCCAGGTTGTAATTAATGCAATAAAGATTCAAAACTGGAGAATTTATGTTTATATGGATATAACTTCAAGTAAAAATGACTGCTTCTTTGGGGCATATAAGACAAATAAAAAGAGAATAATTGTGCTAGACACATATCACAACACCACCAGTCCCTAGTCAGTCTGAGCAAACTTGAGTACAGGTGACTCCAGTTTACAGACCTCAGTGCTCATTTCAGAAACATTTACGTGCACCATATGAGGCAATCCATATTTCTCACGTCATTCTTATATAACCACTAATAATAATACTATGTAATTAAGTTAGAAATGCAGTGCCAGGGATTTAGCTCAGTGCTTCTGCCACCTGCCTCGCAAGTGCAAGGACCCGAGTTCGAGCCCTGGTACCAAAAAAAAGAAGAAGAAGAAGAAAAAAAGAAATGGAGCAGTATGTTCTATAAACTTTTAAAAAGTTTTCAATAGGTTATAATTTCTGCCCTTTTTTTCTTATCTTGAGATTTCTTAAGCCAATTTGGAATTTCAGAGGGATCTCTGAATTGTTCTATTTATCTTAAAAAGTTTTTAGTTACCTTAATTTAGGTGCATATTCATGGAATGCTATGGTTTTGGGTGGGGCCATGTGCTCAAAACAATACTGATACATTTGGTTTATGATATTTTTCTACCATATCAATCCATTATTATGGTAGTTTTCCTTTTTTAACTACAGCAACCTAGGTAATTCTAAAGAATGTACCTAGTACAAATGAAGAAAATACATATAAGGGGCTGGGGGTTTAGCTCAGTGGTTCCACCGCCTGCTTTGCAAGCAGAAGGACCCAAGTTCAATCCCCGGTACCAAAAAAAAAAAAAAAAGAAAATACATATAAGACAGATTTTGCTTTACTGCCTTAGCCTATAATCTTTTATTTTAGAGTTGAACTCTCTATATGCCTATTAGAATGAGTCTGAGATCAATGTCATATTTCATGATTCTCTTTTTTTCACAAACACATTTTACTGTTTAAATCTGAATATCTGGCTCAAGGAAAATGGCTATTCAATAACTAATAAATTTACTTCATTTGGCAAGTTAAACTAAATATTAACATAATGATTGACTAAATTATAACTGAAATCTCATTATTGACCAAAGTTTACAATCAAGATACAAGAATTTATTTTGCTAAAACTCTAATGATTGTCATGTATCATATTTTTACTGAGGATGTTTAGAACAACATTTTTCTTTTTTCTCCTTTTTTGAGCTCAGTGATATAAAATCAAATGCATCTTAATAAACATAGTCAAAATGTTAAGGAAGTTTTACTTGTAAAATTAGAAACTTCTACTTTATTATTTTTACAATTCTTAAGAGCTATAGATATTATATTTATTGGATGAGAGCTACAGTATCAAAAGTAGTTACAAATACTGGAATTCCTTGACATGAAGACAAACAAAATATATATTTTGTACAATTTTGTGTGCACATTGTGCATGTTTAATGTTTTTAATCTGAGTTGCTGAGATCTAAATGTAATAAGAATCTCTCATATCTAATGAAAGGATACTGGTAGTCCACTGAATGTCAAAGCAAAAGTTACATCACCTAGCAGTGGCCTGAAATAAAGTACCTGTGAAAAAGTGCTGAGGTTGTAATTTAGTGTGTGGCCCTGGGTTCAGTATCTTTTCCTGAATATGCTAAGTTCTTCTGAGTACAATAAAAGTTTAACAACAATAATAAAATAATAAAGCCAGGCATTCAAATACTCAGTTCAATTAACAGTAGAAGACAATGATTTTATAGCTCCTTCTAAATACATATTTATCTCTTATAACAAAAGAGTTGATATCTCTAGAACAAGATATGAAGTTTGATTATGCATGGTAGAATTACATACAAGTTGAATCCAGATCCTATACAGATTTTATAATGATTGAGAAATAGTAATAACCTGAGTGTCTAGTTCTGGGTATATTTGAAAGGATTTGGGTGAATCTGAGCACATTAAATGTCTAAATTTTACTGATCCTCCCTTACTATTCCTCTCTTTTATCTGAGGCAGTTACACTCCTTTCATTTTAAGATCCTATACTTTCCCTACCTGAAGCAATCACTATTCTTTATGAAATCCATTTCATCCTTTCTTATTACTTCCAGGAGTATAGAATCAGATTTCAGCATTCCTGGAGGAAAGGAGGCCAAAGTCTGAAATTGGAGAAGAGATTATTTGTATCAAAATAAGAGCAGAGTTTTGACACTAACACCAACTAGAATATGGGGGAGATGCACATAAAAATCAAATACTGAGGCATAAAAATAGTTAAAGAAAAAAAATTTAATGGGAGCTGAATATGATTTTATAGGTACATTTCCAAGACATTCTGGATTATATGTGTTAGTCATTTTACTATACATGGCTGGATAATGAATGTCTAAAATAAATAGTGCCCTATCTTAATTTGGGATGTTTTATCCTTGAAATAATGTCTCCAAATAAATGCCAAAACTAAATTCAGTAAAGCCTTGGCTCACAAACACTTTTGTTCCTGAACAGTTCAGTGTGCAAAGAGGAGCCTACAACACCCCAAAACTGAAAATTTCTTTTTAAAGAAAGGTCCAATGTACTTGAAGGGTTCTTCACTGGAAATATTCTTTGAGCAGGGAGTAATGAAGAATGGGATTCTTGACATTAATAAGCATACTATTATTTCAAGTAAGAGAAACAAAATCACAGTGAGTATCTAGACATTTAACATCAAAGTAGTTACTGACATGGATAACTGTGTTTGTGTTAGCAGCAAATCAACCACAGAAAATCTAGAAGTAAAGCAGATGAGCATTTTAATGAAGTGTCATGTCATATTTGGAAAAAAAAACCTAAAGGAAGAGAGAAGAAGGAAGAAATCGAGGAAATCTTCTACCCAGAGATGTCATACTTGAAGGCAGAAAAAAAACTACAGACCTGAGTTGCCAGTTTTGATTGGAGTGTAGAGAAAAATAAGACTGCACTGCTAGCTGTTCATCAATTTGTTTTTATGATTCAATAAATTCAACAATACATACAGTGTATGTACATGTAAGTATTCGGTTAATCTTTCTAATAATTGAAGCAATGGAAAAGCTAAATTTAGATTTTGTAAGCTTAGCCTTAATTTTTTGGCAAATTACAGATCATCTGATCCACAAATTTAAAAAGTTTGGATTTTTACAGGTTCTCTTACTACAAGTCAGTTCTATTAACAGACAAGTCAGACTCTCCTGAGATCTATTTGTGTTATATGCTCACCTTTTAAAGACTCATATCTATTGCCTTAGAGAATTTCATAGTAACAGTTGATTAAGAAAGGAAAAAAATCTGAAGTGAATTAGCTCCTGAAATTATAGAGGATGCTGTGAGCTGAATGTTTGTGTTCCTACAAAAATTCATACGTTAAAATTCTAAACCTAGTGTGAAAACATTTGGAGATGGTATTTGAGGAGGAAATTAGATTCAGATTAGGTCATAAAAATGGGATCTTCCTGGAGGAATTAATATTGCAGGTTTGCCTAACTTTTTAGCTTCCAGTGGAACATTGAGTGAAGAGGAATTGTTTTGAGTCACAGGTATAATATATACAATATAGTTGATGTACATAGGAAAATGCAAAACTTCCTTTTTAAAATGTTTGTCATTATAATATTCAAAAAGAAAGAAAGCAGCCAACTGTCCATAGATTGGTCACACTTCTAAGAAGGCATGGACTCTCTCTCTCCATGTGAATGTGTGTGTGTGTGTGTGTGTGTGTGTGTGTGTGTGTGTGCTTGGACCTAAGAAAACCATGTGACCAATGGTTAATGCTAAGTAGCTTGTTGAGAGGGACCCTTTTATCATGGCAGAGTCAGTCTTCTTGTTCTGTTCAGATTTACAATTTGGTATATAGCTGCCAGCCGAATTAAGGAGGGTAATCTGCTCTGCTCAGTCTACAGATTCAAAGCTATATCCAAATATCTTCATCAACATACTCATAATAATGTTTGATCAAATATCTTGGCATCTCACAGTCCACTTAGTGTGATACATAAAACTAACCATTGTAAGCCTGAAAGATAACAGTAAAAGGAAAACTTTTTTTTCAGGGAAAGAACAAATATGGTATCTGTTAGTTCATTTTGCTGAAAAATGCAATTGAAAAGAAGTTCAAATATACATCAGTTTACCCACAATAGCAAGTAAGTGTGTTGATTTATGATTAATCTGGATGGCATGAACCTAAGAAGCAGTGCAATTAAAAAACTCAGGGAAAGCTTGGTGCAAAAGACTGAAGACCGATTTCTAAGAATTGGCAAAAAAAATGTAGATATTTAATACTAATCTAGACACCCAGTTGAGAGGAATGGGCTTGTGGTCCACCAGTCCCCCACTCCCAGCCCAGAGGTAGGGGCTTCTGGGCCACTGTTCCACCACTCCCAGCCCAGAGGAAGGAGCTTCCCCGCTGCCATTCCACTGCTCCCAGCCCAGAGGAAGGGTCTTCTGAGCCACCGTTTCACTGCTCCCAGCCCAGAGGTAGGGGCTTCCTGGCAGCCTTTCCACTGCTCCTAGCTCAGAGAAAGAGAGACATGCAGGCAGCAACAGCATGCCCCCCCCCATGGTCAAAATGAGAAAACACATAAACAAGTCTCAAAACCCAACTTCCAGATCACCTACAGCAATCCCAAAGGGAAAGGAGATGGGACACTCTGATACTTAACCACCTGGACTCCCTGAATGGGCAACAAAAGAGGATCTGGAAAAAATGAAATCAGAAATAATTTCTCAGATAACAGCAGAGATTGTGGTCATAGTGCAGGACATGATTAATAAGTCTAGAGAGGAATGAGGAACATGACAGAATCCTAACATAGGAAACAAATGGAATCCATAAAACAGATGCAAATAGATTTCCAGGAGATTAAAAACTCCACTGAAAGTCTACACAGCAGAGTGAGCCAATGTGAGGACAGAATTTCAGATATAAAAGATAAGATTGCAATTAGTAACCAGGAAAAGAAAAATTGCTTCACAATTGTAAGGGACCATGAGAAATCAATCCAGCAGCTGCTAGATGATGCAAAGAAGACTAACGTAAGAATGACTGGAGTCAATGAAGAAACAGGAGAGATTGCAGATGACATAAAAAAACTGTTCACAGAAGTAATGGCAAAAAACTTCCTAGGCAGGGGAAAAGAAATTGACATACAGATAAGTGAGGCATATGGGACTCCAAATAGCCTTGAACAAAAAAAATCTACACATTGGCATATAATTGTTAAGATTCCAGAAACCCAACAAAACAATTTTCTATAAGCAGTTAGAGAAAAGGAACAAATCACAAACAAAGGAAAACCCATCAGAATCACAGCAGACTTCTCAACACAAACCCTTAAGGCAAGAAGAACTTGGAGTCACATACTCCAAGACCTAAAGGAAAACAACTTCCAACCCAGATTGATGCACATTGCAAAACTATCTTTCAAAATTGATGGAGAAATAAGATACTTTCACAACAAAGAGGACTTTAGGAACTTCATGAAAACCAAACCAGCACTCCAAAAAATTTTAGATAATATCCTAGGAACAGACAATGAGGATCACAACCCCAGGAAGCACAGCAGAATGAACCCATTGGGCACAACAAGAAATTAAATGTAAAGGGGTAGAATTCAACAAAAAGAAAAAGTCATGGCAATCATAAGTCAATATGTATCAGTTATAACCATCAATGTTAATGGTCTCAATTCACAAATCAAAAGAAATAGGCAGGCAGAATGGGTCAAGAAGCAAAATCCAACAATATGCTGCATACAAGAAACACACGTAATTCAAAATGAAACTCAGATTGAAAGTTAAAGGGTGGAAAACAATACTCCATGTGACAGGAACCAGAAAAAAAGCAGGAGTAGATATCCTCTTTGCAGATCAAGTAGATTTCAAACCAGCACTCATTAAAAGAGGCAAAGAAGGACACTACATCCTTGTAAAGGGAACAATCCAAGAGGAAGAGATGACAATCATAAATATCTATGCCAAACACTAGTGTGACCAACTATATAAAACAAATACTAATGGACATGGAAAGTCATATATACACTAATACAATAGTAGTGGGTGACCTCAATACCCCACTGTCACAAATAGAAGATGAACTAGACAAAAAATAAGTAATGAAATACTAGAACTCAATCAAACTCTTGAAAAAATGAACTTAACAGATGTTTACAGAGTGTTTCACTCCACAAAATAAGAATAAACATTCTTTTGGATGCACAAGGGTCATTCTCCAGAATAGAACACATATTGCTCTTAGAACATGTTTAAGTAAGTACAAAGGAAATGAAATTATCCCCTGTATATTATCAGATCATAGTGCAAATGAAATTGGAGATCAGTAGCTAAAGAAACCACAAAAATTACATAAACACTTGAAAATTGAACAACACACTTCTGGGTCACAGAGGAAATTTAAGAAGAAATCAACCAGTTTCTTCAATTAAATGACAATGACAATACAACATATCAGAATCTATGGGACACAATGAAAGCAGTCTTATAAGGGAAATTCATAGCAGTGAATATGCATATTAGGAAAACAAAGTGAGACCAATTAAACAACCTGATGCTGACCTCAAACCTCTAGAAAAAGAAGAGCAGGGCAAACCCAAAGCTCATACAAGGGAGGAAATTGTAAAGAGCAGAGCAGAAATCAATTCAATGGAGACTAAAAGAATGATACAAAAAAATTAATGAAGCCAAGAGTTGGTTCTTTGAAAGAATAAACAAAACTGACAAACCCTTAGCCAATCTTAACAGAAAAAGGAAAGAAAAGGCCCAAATCCATGCAATTAGGAATGAAAAGGGTGAAATTGCAACAGACCCAGCAGAAGTCCAGAGGATCGTCAATATCTACTTCAAGAACCTTTATGCCAATAAGATGGAAAACACAGAAGAAATGGACAGATTCCTAGATTAATATGAATTACCAAAGTTGAATGAGGAAGACCTAAGAATTCTAAACAACCTAATATCAACTGATGAAATTGAAAATGCAATTAAAAACTTACAAACTAAGAAAAGCCCAGGTCCTGATGGCTTCACTGCTGAATTCTACAAGACATTTAGAGAGGAACAACTGCAACTATTGTTTAAACACTTCAGTGAAATTGAAAGGGAAGCAATACTCCCAAATTCATTCCTGGAAGCAAGCATCACCTTGATCCCCAAAGCAGAGAAAGACCCAACTGAAAAAGAGAACTATAGGCCAATCTCGCTAATGAACATAGATGCAAAAATCCTTAATAAGATACTGGCAAAGAGGATGCAGAAGATCATCAAGAAGATCATACACCCTGATCAAGTGGGTTTCATCCCAGAGATCCAGGGATGGTTCAACATATGCAAATCAATCAATGTATTACTATATATCAATAGAGCCAAGGAAAAAAACCATATGATCATCACAATAGATGAAGAAAAAGCATTTCACAAAATCCAACACTCATTTATGATAAAAACCTTACAAAAAATTGGAATAGGTGGTCTATACCTCAATCTGATAAAAGTCATCTATGAAAAATCAACAGGCCAATATCAGGCTACATGGTCAAAAACTGAAATTCTTCACACTAAAATCAGGAACAAGACAAGGATGTTCACTATCACCACTCTTGCTCAATATAGTTTTGGAAACTTTAGCCATGGCAATTAGACAAGAGAAAGAAATAAAAGGAATAAAGTTAGGAAATGCAGTCAAATTATCATTATTTGCAGATGACATGATACTCTATATAGAAGACCACAAGAGCTCCACCAAAAGCCTTCTAGATTTAATAACCAAATTCAGTAAAGTATCTGGATACAAGGTCAACACACAAAAATCAATAGCTTTCCTCTACATGAATAACAGACTCACTGAGAGAGAAACAGGGCAAATAATTCCTTTCGCAATAGCATCCAAAAAACTGAAATACCTAGGAATCTTCCTAATGAAAGAAATCAAAGACCTGTTCTCTGAAACCTATAGCACTCTGAAAAGAGAGATTGAAGATGATATCAGAAAATGAAAAGACATTCCCTGCTCCTGGGTAGGAAGGATCAATATAGTGAAAATGGCCATACTTCCAAAACTGCTACATAGATTCAATCCAATCCCAATTGAAATCCCAGCAGCATACTTCAAGGACCTTGAGAAAATAATCCAAAAATTCATTTGG
Organism: Heterocephalus glaber; assembly: GCF_053883595.1. Classification (NCBI taxonomy): domain Eukaryota; kingdom Metazoa; phylum Chordata; class Mammalia; order Rodentia; family Bathyergidae; genus Heterocephalus; species Heterocephalus glaber. The sequence continues at coordinate 37,468,483 of NW_028258138.1, forward strand.
AACAAGAAGAGATCCAGAATATCAATCCAATTCTAGGTAACAGAGACATGGCAGAGGGTATCATAATCCCCAACTTGAAACTCTACTACAAAGCTACTGTCATAAAAACAGCATGGTACTGGCAAGGAAACAGACCTGAGGACCAGTGGAAAAGATTAGAAGGTGCCAAAACAACTCCAGACACACCCAGCCATCTCATCTTGGATAAAGGAGCCAAACACCCTCACTGGGGGAATGGTAGCTTCTTTAATAAATGGTGCTGGAAAAATTGGGTTTCAACTTGCCAAAGATTAAAATTAGACCTATATCTCTCTCCATGCACTAAACTAAAATAGAAATCAATCAAAGATCTAAATATTAGAACAGAAACCCTGAACAGCCTGGAACATAGGTTAGGTAAAACTCTTGAAGATATTGATGTAGGAAAAGATTTTATGAACAAAACCTCAGTTGCCCATGAACTAGCACAAACACTCAACAAGTGAGATCTCTTCTTATTGAAAAGCTTCTGCACAACAAGCACAACCACCAGCAATGTGAAGAGACAACCATAATGTGGGAAAAAAATCTTCACCTGCTCTTCCTCCAACAGAGGCCTACTATCTTGAATCAAAAAGAACTTAAAAAGATCAGACCTTCCACATTTAAAGATCCAATCCAAACATGAGCATCTGAAATGAACAGACATTTCTCAGACAAAGTAGAAATAGCAAATAAATATATGAAAAAAATGTTCAACATCACTGGTCATTCGAGAGATGCAAATGAAAACAAAGCTGAGATTCCACCTCACACCAGAAAGAATGGCTGCTATCATGAAATCGACCAATAACAAATGTGGCCTGTGGGAAAGAGGAAACCTCCCACCACTGGTGGTGGGAGGGTAGAATGGTGCAATCAGTGTGGAAACCAGTATGGAGATACCTCAAAGAACTAGGACTGGAAGTCCCATTTGACCCCGCTATTCCACTGCTGAGTATCTTCCCCAAAGAATTAAAAGAATCATACCACAGTGATATATCTGCACCTGTGTTCATAGCAGCACAATTTGTAATAACTAAAACTTGGAAGCAGACCAATTGCCCATCAACTAGAGACTGGATAAAGAAAATGTGTTATTTTTCATAAAATGGAACACTACTCAGCCATAAAAAACGAGAAATTAGAGACATTTATAGCTAAATGAATGCACATTGAGGCAATACTCTTAAGTGAAATAAATAGGACACACATGTATAAATACCAAATAGTTTCTTAGTGTGAGAAACTGAAAGTATAAATAAGGACTAAAACGTATAATAGATAATGTGAAATAGGAAGAAAATGGGCAAAGGGGAAGGGGAAATGGGAAGGGTAGGGGAAAGGAAAGAAGGGAATGGAATTAATATGAGAGAATGGAAAAAAGGAAACAAAGTCTTTGTAAATAGGGAGGGGTGGAGGGGTTGAAGGGAGGGCAGGGGAAGGGGGAAAATTAAGAACCAAGAGAGATTATGTAAAGGTGCAAATTCCCAATGATGAATGTCATTATATTGTATACCTAAAATGTACCAATGATTAAAATGAATAATTGATAATGCAAAATAAGAAGAAAAGATTGAGAGGGGTAGAGGAAGTGGGAGGGTTGGGGGAAAGGAAAGAAGGGAAAGAAAGATTATGAGAAATGGAAAAAATGGGAAAAAAGTCTTTGTAAATATGGAAGCGTGGAGGGGTGAAGGAAGGGCAGGGAATGGGGAAAAAATAAGAACCAAGATACATCAAGGAAAGTTACAAGTTCCCAAGGAGAAATGTAAATGTATTGTATCCCTAAAATGTACCAATGAAAGAATTTAAGGAAAAAAATACTAATCTAAATGTTCTCAAAAGTACAGTGTACTGGAAACTTGGAACAATTAGAGACAAAAAATTCTCTTTCTGAGAATGACAATCATCTTCTTTACCTGTCACCCTAATGTTTCCTCAGTGGACTCATTAACAAGCTGATGGTGAATGCTGCTATGGAAACAATGTACCCTCAAAGACATAACCATTTCCTCACCAAGGTAAATCCACAGCTGACTGATCAAATATCTTTAGCAAAAATAAATTAGAGGTTTTGTGTAGTAATCAGTTCTAATGGTAGTTTAATGTATTTTTATCTTTGAGCTATGGGGGTTGACCTCAATGTGTCACACCACTGGTTGCTACTTACTCTGTAAGTATTTTTCTTTTCTGCTTATAATTTTTGGCTCAATCTTGAGCAAAAATAATAAAGCTAAAGATATCACACTAATTGATTTTAATTACAAGGCTGTAATAATCAAAACACAATGGTACTGTCATAAAAATAGACAAATTGGCCATTGAAAGAAGACAAAGATCTCAGTAACAAACCCATGCATTTAATTTCAATGGACTTTTGATAAAGGTGTCAATGATACAATGCAGAAATGGAAATGTATTCCATAAAAATGTTTGGAAAACTGGGTATCCAAAGTGTCAAGAACATAATAGACCTGAATCTCACTCAGTATATAAAATGCAACTCAAAGTGGATTGAAGACTTAAACATATGGCCTCAAATTGTAAAACTAATTGAAGAAGACATTAGAGAAATGCTCTTTGATGTTACTCTACGCAAATATTTCTTGAGTATGAACTTAGAAGCACAGAAAATAACCCAAAATTTAAAAATGGGATTACAGCAAATTAAAAAGCTTCTGCAGAGCAGGGGAAACAATGAAAGAGTAAAGATACAATCCACAGATTGGGAGAAACTGCTTGCCTACCACAGGACAAGCAACTAATTCCAAAAATACATAAAAATTCAACTCAGTAGGAAGAAAACAAGGAACCTAATTAGAAATGGATATGACCTAAATAGACATTTTTGAAAAGAATACATACAAATTTCCAAAAGATAAATTAAAAAATACTCAACAACACTTATAAGTAGAGATATGAAAATTAAAATTACAAGATACAGCCTCACATATTTCAAATATTATGAATTTTTTTCACAAGTGGAAGACAGCAAATGTTGGCAAGCGTTTAAAGTAAAGGGACTCTTTTTTGCACTTTGTATGAAAATATAAAATAATATAGTGATACAGTGAGTAGTTCATCAACTTAATTTGCTCTATGATTTGGGGGAAGATGTCCACAGTTGTGCTCATTACCCGATGCAGAAATCATGAATGGAAGCAAAATTTTGCAGAATGCTTCTGTTTATAAACTGAATTGTTCTCTAAGCATTTGTGAACCAAAATATTACTATATATCCATATGGGAAAACAATATTGAGGTTCCTCAGAAAATTAATATAGTATTACGGTATGATCCAACAATATTGTTTCTGAACATATTTCCAATGAATTGAAATCAGCATGCTTAAAGTATATCTGTACTCCTGTATTAATTGTAGCATTATTTAAAATTGGTAAGATGTGAAAGCAAACTAGGTGTATTTTATTGGATGAATTTATAATGAAAATGTATACTTGGAATATTATTTAGCTTTAATAAAGAATGAAATTCTATCATTTGTGATAATATGCATGAATCTGGAAGACATTGTGTTAAGTAAATTAGCCAGGAACAGAAACACAGCCATTGTATGATACCATTTGTATGTAGAATCTAAAAGTGGAATCATATAAATAAAGACTGGAAATGTGCTTACCATAGGCTGGGTGAAGAAGGGAAGGTTTATTAAAGGACACAGAGTTTTGATTATATAGAAAGAAGAAAATGTAGTGGTCACTTGCACAAAGTAGTGATTAGAATCTTAAATAAAAATAATGGCAACACCAATGGCAAAGTAAGATGTATAGAAATACACATATTTTCTTCATTATTTTTTTAACTTACCAATTGCCTTTTGCTTTTCCATGGAACTTTATGTAAACTATGCAGACTGAAATGACTTATTATTTACTCTTTAGTTTATAAGATGCAGAATTAGATCTGGGAATGATATTTATTAAAAAGGAATAAATACCATCAGTGCTTCATGTAGTGACATGAGAATCTGTGAGGCAGCAAAGTCATTGTAGTTAATCCCATCGCATTAAGCATGTTGCTGCCACAGATTTGTGAGAAATGAACATGAGTAGGTAATGTATCCATGCTAAGAAATCAAAGAGGAGGACTGTGCCAGGTTGACTGTAGATCATTCTCACCCTGTTCTGTTCTTTCTCCTTAGCTTTGTAGCTAATTATCTGGGAAATAAATTTCCAGAATATCATATGGTAGGATTTAAAGTAAAATAATGTAAGTGATTCTTCCTATACCTGGAGGACAAAAGTAAAATGCCACTGTTCTTGCAACAGCAAGCAGATGCATAGCTATGGAGGGTGTGAGATATTTTAGAGTCCACTGGCTATTTTCCCTAAGGTCACTCACTTTGGTGCCATAGCCAGCCCTACAGTAACCAACAGCAGTGACTTCCTGTACTTTTCCAGCTGGGTTGGAAATAGCAACTTCATAATTCCCCAAAAGCTAGATACAAACCTGAGTCTATTTTTGCTTTCCCTGACATTTACTCCACAGTCCGTTAAACAAATGTATAAGCATTTAATATCCTGTGCTAAACTCTATACTGCTTGTAAAGTTTAAAGAGATTTATGTTATTTTAAACTATGAATAGAAGTGGTTATAATTTCAATAACTAAGGACTTATAGAAGTAAGATAATATGCTCATTGAGATACTAGTACATGTACAATAAAATTGTTGCTATCATATACATATACATAATGTATACATGTATATAAGTACACTCTTATTTTCAAAAATCAATGACAATAGATAAGATGATAAACTTCTAAAAAGTAATTACATCAAAGCTATTAAAATGCATTACTTGTGAGTTGTACATAGCTATTGTTATAGCCTATGAATTTCTTGTAAGAAATTGAATTCTAACAAAAAATGTAATTAAGATAGGGAGGGTGGTGTGAGAAATAGTTAAAGAATCTATATAATATTGCTATGAGAAAATATGTTTAATGAAAGGGAGCAGCAAAATTCCACCACAGAATAATAACGCATACCAATACAGTAAGTTTAATAATGAGACAGAAGCTGATACATATTTCAAACAAACGTTCCTGTATTAATACAAACACATTAAGGATTTCATCATAACTTTCATAAAAAGGGGAAATTTCCCAATCAAGAGTAGCATTACTAGGCCTAAAGTAAACTGTACAATAAGATACAGAAAGTGCAGACATTTTTTTTTCAAATTAAGAAAAGGAGTTAAAATAATTACTCATTAGTTCATGGTTGAAAATATAGACACCAAAGGTACAACACATGGAAATTTGAGAACTGAAGGAGAAATTCAAAGCTGTAGAATATAAGTGCAAAGGAATACATCCTAGAAGAATTGTTGGATTCATAAGGAAGGAGTATTTAGCTGTTAAGTGAAAAAGAATGTGTTACTTAGGGAAGAAAATCAGATAAGTAAATTAAATAAAATGCTAGATATTGGTTGATTTTAATATTCATTGGCAGAAGACAATTGAATATTAACAAAAAGACTTGGAATAAAAATGTGATACAAGGACCTTGAATCTTAGAAATTCTTCTAGAATAAAAGGTACAAACAAATAATATTCAATGTAGACAAGCAACATATACCTCTTTTTTTAAATTAATGAAAGGTTTTTGAAGAAAAGTTATAGTCACATTAGGAATGACTAGAAAAATCTTGTGAAAAAGTCTGACAGTGCAAATTTATAATATATAATAAATGTTCTAATATAGAAATAGAGACAGGAATTAAAATAAGAATATGATACAAATATACATACTGGTGATATAAAAGTGAAGCATGTAAGAAATGAAAAGGACAATTAATGTGAATACTATATTGAAATTATCTGGGATGTAGCTCAATGGTTTTGCTGCCTGCTGCGCAAGCTCAAGGACCCGAGTTCGATCCCTGGTACCAAAGCGGGGGGAAAAAGAAAAGAGTTCTCCTAGTTGCTGTCTAGTAGAAGAAAACTGATTCTGGACCGGGGATTTAGCTCAGTGGTTCCGCCACCTGCCTCCCAAGCTCAAGGACCCAAGTTCGATCCCTAGTACCAAAAAAAAGATGAAGAAGAAATTATCTTTTTCCATTGCCTTTCAACTTTTTTCAGTACTGAAGACTGAATCCAGGGCCTCACACATGTAAAACAATTACACTACCTTTGAGCTACAACCAAGCCTTTGGAATAGTCTTCTGCATTGTCCATTAGGCAAAAGTCTAAAATCAAAGGATATACTTTAAAGTGATGTTTAATGTTGAAATATACATATATACATAGATAAAAATAACAAAATAGTAGTATGAATTAAAATTGAGTGATGAAGAGGGAGAAATGAGAGAGGAATGGGATATAGTAAATTTTTTGCTAATAATAACCTAACAAAAGAGAAGACTAAAAGCTCTATACCATATATCAGAAGATCCACGTAAAATCAAAGAGCAAGTACTGTATACAAATAAATATATACATATACATACACTCATATATGTGAATATGTACAAAATATTAGCAAAGTCTATTACATTAGAATTGAGGAGGAGAAGGAGGAGAAGAAGTAAATAGTTCCATAATTATAATTTATTAGGCTTGGGCTTTGATGAATAATAGTAGAAAAGAATTCAACATTACATTTACTTTTTAAGACCTGGAGGGCAAGTTTTTCCTTTTGCAGACACGGTTAAAAGCACCTCCTGGTAAATGTAGTGTTTACAAAAAGAGTATTTAATATGATACAAGTGAATACTGAAAGCTGTTTATCAATGATGAGTTTGAGCAATGAAAAATATTTTACCTTATTACAGTTTGTCTAAAATTAATGATTTAATAAGTACTTAATGATGATCATAAAAAAAAGTGCTAGAAGAAGGGGCAGAGAGAACAATCAGTTGTACATAATTTTTAAGAGAATATGAGTGGTGGGAAAGTGTGAAAGTACGCTTTTATTTTATTTAGCATATTTGATTACAGATGCTATTTAATAGTATAAAATGAACTAAAATATTAGAAGCCCTACAAAGGCAAGTATTTTTCTTATTTTATTTGTGTTTTATTTATAGCTCACACCTTTATCTGTAATGGCTAAAACTATTCCAGATATATGGTAGAAATGCATTAATAGATGTTGAATGAAAATTTGAATTGGAAAAGCACATAACCATTTACTAGACTGGTTCCAAGGGGAAAAAAAATGAGTGAAAATCTCAAATTAAAAGTTTGTTTCTGATAATCTATTCATTAAATAAAACACAAGAATTGTGAAGTCAACATACGTAAGCATTTCACAAAAGATTAACACACACAACCATAAATATATGAAAAAAATGGAATCTATTTTTAGGCATAGTAAAAAATTAGTATCATAATGAGTAATATTTGACCTAAAGGATGGAAAACATAGCTGCAATTGTTGACAACAGATCATTATTTATAATAATCAAAAGTTAGAGAAATATATTTTCTCATAATCTTAAGACTTTTGATATGAATTTCAAAAATAGTTGGCTATTTGTTTATATTTCTACAAGCAGCAAATGAGTGTGCCTGCATTCTCACAGTATTTCTTGGTCAAGTGCAAATTGTGGGATACTTTTCAAATCATTTAAAGCTGATAGTTAAATGAGTAATATCTGATTTCAAGTGAGACATGGACTTTGCTTCCTGCATTCCCTCTGAGCTCTCTTGCCCTGACCGAGGAGTGACTCGGGTGGAACTATGTGAAATGTCCCTTGTGCCTTGCAAAGAGTCTTCTTAGGTCTCAAAAGATGCCCTGAAGACCGTGGGGCCCAGACACACGATCTGCTTATTACATGACATAGAACAGAGTAAAGGGAGGGGTAAATCTAAATGAGTAAAAAGAAAATATCCAGAGCATGATAATTCTCAGGGGCTTTCTTGGGTCTTTTGTGGCACCTTTGGGTCCAGAGAACCAAGAACTTAAATGACCAAGAATCCCCAAACCATTTCCCCACACAAATGCACAGAAAACACATGGCATGGCAAAAGCAGAATGATTGCCTTTAGAAAGACAAAACTGTAGGTATACATGGGGCACTGGTAAATTGAAATTATGTAATTCCTGCTAAGAAGCCATAGTAAATTCACTCTATCTGGAAAAATTGGAGAAAGTAATATAAAACAAACAAAAAAACCCCAGAATCCAACTATTTAGACTCCTAACATCATAGCAAATGAAAAGACATTTATTCAAGAGTACCAGCATGTGTGAGATGAACCAACGTGACTACCAAGTGCTCTAAGGCCACAAGTTGCTCTTTGATGAAGGATCTCCACCCAGTATGTCACTACCCTCATTCTGCATTCTGAGAAGTCTTTCCTCTCCATCTATTTTTATTGGTCCCTGGCTCCACCCAGTGGAAGGTTCTCTCTATTCTATTATTCTCTATTCTATTATTCTCTATTAAACTTTCTGTCCACTTGTAACTAGGACATTGGATAATATGTATTTGAGGGCTGCAGGGATTAGTCAACCTCTGCTTGCCCTTTAAAGGGTTAAGGATGAGCTCTTGTTTAAGTCTTGCTTTTTAGACTAGATTAAAACTTTCCTTGGCAATAAGAATTTCTCAGAATCTTAGAATATTTCTCCATTATTGGATTTAGATATTTTTTACTTTTTCACTTTTTTGTATTATTTTATATGTTATGTTGGTCAGTTTTCCATTACTGTTATATATATATATATATATATATATATATATATATATATATATGGAATAAATCAACTTATAAAATAATAGGTTTCTTTTGGCTCATAGGTTTGGAGGTTTTAGTCCTTGACTGATTGACTGGTTGCTTTGGGCTTGTAGCAGCAAATCATGGTAGGAGCAAATGGCAGAGAAAAGTCACTCATTGCAAGGGAAGAATGCAAAAATGAAGGAGGAAGTGGCTAAGTTCCCCATATCCTCCTCAAGATATATCCTTGTGACTTGAAGACCACCGACTTGGTCACATCTCTAATGTTTCCAAAGTCAATAGTGTCACTTTGGAAAACAATTTATCAGTGCATCTACATGGAGGACATTACAGAATAAAAGCATAGCAAATGCTTAACATGAGATCTACCATCTTATTTTTTAAGTTCACAACATATTTTTAACTGTGAGCATAATGTTATACAAGAGAGCTCTAGAACTAAATCATCTTGCGTAACTGAATTTTTATATCACTAAGTAGCAAACTCTTGTTTTCCCCCTACTCCTAGCTCATGGCAACTAGCATTCCATTTTTCACTTCCATGAGTTTAACTGTTTAGATACTTCATATAAGCTGAATCTTGCTGTATCTGTCCTGTGACTGGTTTACTTCACTGAACATAATGTCTTTTATGTACATTGTCAAATATTGCAAGATTATTTTTCCTTTTAAATTATTAAGATTCCATTGTGCACATGTGCTATATTTTCTTTTACCTATTCCTCTTTCAATTGATACTGTTTGATCTAGTATCTTGGTTACTGTGAATAATATGCAATGACCATGGGAATACATTTGTCTTTTCAAGATACTTATTTTAATTTAAGTATATACTAACAAGTGGGTATAATATGGTAGTTCTATTTTTAATTTTTTGAGGAACTTCTACACTCTTTGTTATACCAGCTGCACCACTATACATTCCCACTCACAGTGTACAAGGGTTCCAATTTTTCATATCCTTCATACATTTGTTATCTTTATTTTTAACATAGCCATGATAACAGGTGTGAAATAATATCTCTGTCCTAGTTCATATGAACTTCTTTAACAAAATGTTAAAGACCAAGTAGCATATAAAGACCGGAAATGTATTTCTCACTATAGCTTTGAAGTCCAAGATCAAGTCACTGGAATATTTAATTTCTGATAGAGACTCACTTCCTCATACACACTTATCAGTTATCCTCAGATGGTAGAAAGGGTGAGAGGTCTGCCTTGAACTTGTCTCTAGAAAATAAATACACTTTTGGATGTTTCAGGAAATGACATGATCACCACTGAAAACCCTCATTTCTTACTACTATCACATTTTAAAGGTGAGATATCCAGGAATTTTGAAGAAGCATAAACATTTACATGATAGTAAATCTCATTGTGGTTTTGATTTTCATTTCCTTAAAGATTAGTGATCTTAAATATATTTCATACAAGTTTTGCTCATTAGAATGTCTTCTTTAAAGCAATGCCTATTTGAGTCTTTTATCTATTTCTAAGTTCTTTAGTATTACTTGGCTGTTGGGTTGTAGAAGTTATTTATATATTTTAAATATTTACATCTGATCAAATGCTTAGTTTGAAAATACTCCCATTTTATTGATTTCCTTTTCACTCTGTTGTTTGTTACTTTTGCTTTGAAGAAGATGTTTTGTTTGATATAGTTATATAAATGTACTTTTTTCTGTAGTGGATTGTGGTTTTGGTATCACATCCAAGAATTTATTGCCAAATTTCCTTATTAATAAATATATTACAGTTATAATAATTTAAACACTATGATTGACTAATTTAAAAATGCACTACAAACTTATAATAACTGGGCTAGTGTTATAGCTAAATGGTAGAATGCTTGCCTAACATGTACAAGGCCTGTGTTCCATCCCCAGTACTGAAGCAAAAAAGCTACAGTAATTAAAACTGGCATTAAAATGGCATATAAACCAATCGAACAGGTTTAGTTGCACATTTCTCTGATCTCCGCTCATTTAAAAATTTTATTGTTTCATTTTGACTACCAAATCTCTTTCAATTTGTCTTCAAAGTCAGTAATTCTGCTGTTTTTCTTTTCAAATCTACTGTTGAACCCCTCTAGTGAATTTTTAAATTTTCAATATTGGTGAAATTCATTAAAAACTTTAGCCTACACAGAAGGAAAGTTCAAAGATAAATAGTAAATTATTCACAAAGAGATATACTACAGTAAAAGTGAAGAAAGTAAAAAACAAAAAGAAAGTATAAAAAGCACTAAAAGGGAATTAGCTCTTTTCCTAAAATGTAGACCAAAACTAGTTATGCACAATGCTCAGAAGCAAAGTTTGTTGGCAAACTCTTTTAATGCTCAGGAGGCTGAAGCAAGACGATTGTAAGTTTGATCCCAGCCTGTACTATATATTAAGATTTTTGTCAAAAAGTAAACAAATAAATAAATAAAGCTTTTTTTAAAAAATCACTCCAACTGCAAAAATAATAGCATCAAGAATCAACAGGTCTGGGGATTTAGCTCAGTGGTGTTGCCATCTTCCTGGCAAACACAAGGTCCTGTGTTTGATCCCTGGTACCAAAATAAATAAATAAATAAATAAATAAATAAACAAACAAACAAATGGTATCATTAAATTAATGATATTAAATTAAAAAGCTTCTGCATGGCAAAGAAAAGACTGGAAAACAAAATCTTGCCATTTATTTCTTGGACAAATGAGTCATATATTGATATTTATATCTATACCACTAAAAATATTAGACCTAGAGTACCAAAAGCAATTCTGGGCAAAAAGGCAGAGCAGAGGGCATCCCAATTTTAGACATCAAGTTATACTACAAAACTACAGTGATTAAAAAACAAAAACCATAGTGTTTTTTAGAGCTTGTGTCTAGATGTATCCCTAAAACCTTCTGTGGTCATAGGAAGGATTTTTCTTAGGTGGCTGGATCTAGAGTGTGTGATATTGGGACTAAGTGAGTGATGCTGGGATTAAGGGTGCCCCACCTTGGGTGTAAGTACCATCTGCCCTAAGGGCAGGTATTTGGATAAAATATAAGGGACAGAAGAGAGCTGCTATTATCACTTTGCTATTTTGCTGCCTTCTAACCATCATGAATTATTTCTTCTCTGCCATCCCCCTTTGGCCTTCCACCTTGCCTTGGAGCAAGCCAAATATGGATTGAAAACTCTACAAACTGTGTACCAAATAAACCTTTCTTCCTTTAACTTTGGGTGTTCAGTATTTTGTCTCAGCAATGAGAAAAGTAACTAAGATAGGGTTGGCAAAACAAACAAACAAACACCAAAAAATCATACTTGTGGATCAATGGAAAAGAATAGAAGATACAGAAACAACTCCAAGCACACTCAGCTCTGTTATTTTTGACAAAGGATCCAAATCCCTTCACTACAGAAAAGAGACTCCTTAACAAATGATGCTTGGAAAACTAGCGTTCCAAATGCTGAATGTTGAACTTAGACCCATATCTGTCACCATGCACTAAACTAAAATGAAAATGGATTAAAAATCTAAACATTAAAACAGAAACAATTCTACTGGAAGATGAAATAGGTAAAACCTTTGAAGACATGGGTGCAGGTAAAGATTTCTGAATAGAACTCTGCTTGGACAAGAAATAATACCAAGAATCAACAAATGGTATTACATCAAATTAGAAAGCTTCTGAACAGAAAAGGAAATCACTAAGAGAATGAAGAGAAAACCAACAGAATGGAAAAAAAATATTTGCCAGCTACTCCTCAGACAAAGAACCAATATCTAGAAAATATAAAGAACACAAAAAAGTTAGATCACTAAAGTTCAAAGACCAAATTTAAAAATGGGCATCTGAAAGGAATAGACACTTTTCTGATGAAGAAATGCAAATATCCAATAAACATATGAAAAAATGTTCAATGTTGTTGCCATTTGAGAAATTCAAATTAAAACAACACTGACATTATTGCACCTCAGTCCAGAAAGAATGGCTACCATGAAGAAATCAATCAGTAACAAATGCTGGTAAGGCTGTGGGATAAGGAAACCTTCATTTGTGGTGGGAGTGTAAACTGATACAACTATTATGGAAATCAGTTTGAAGATATCTCAAAAAACTAAAAATAGAAATTCCATTTGATACAGCTACTCCCTATCCAGGTATCTTTCTAAAGGATTTAAAGACATCTTACCATAGTGATGTGTGCATACCCATGTTTATAGCAGCACAATTCATAATAGCTAAATCTTGGAAACAACCATATGTCCATGAACAAATAAATGGATAAAAACAATTTGGTATTTATATGTGGTGGAGTAGTACTCTGCCATAAAGAAGGATAAACTTGTGTCATTTGTAGGAAAATGGCTGCACCTTGAGACCATAATGTTAAGTAAGGAACTGAGACACACAAGGTTAAATATTATATAATTTGTCTTACATGAAAAACTCAATATACAGATCATATGAATAAAGAGAAAGAAAAAAGAAAGGCATTAAAATCCAATGTATGTAATGTATTTAGTACTATTGCCTTACATCTTTTATATATTCTTTGGCCTACTTGTCTGGTTTTCAATCTGTACATATGACAACTTTATAAGGTCTTATAAAATAAATAAATGAATCTGATGCTGGAAAAATAACAGGGATTGAGGAGGGGGGAATGAAGAAAAAATATTTTAAAGGACTATATTACTCTTCTTGGAGAAAACTAAGCTTTTTAAATTTTAATTTTAAATAGAACACCCCAAATTTTTTAAAAAATGATCAATAGATGCATGAAAAAATATTTAAAACCCCTGACCATCAGAGAAATGCAAAGTAAACCAACACTGATTTTCTATCTTATTACAGAAAGAATGACTACCATCAAGAAATCAACCAATCCACAGGTCCAAGTGAAACAGTTCCACCTGGAGGGGGACAGGTGCTGATTTGGATGTTTGGAAGTCTTTAAAGGACAGCAGAAAAACAAAGTCCCCCCCCCAAAAAAGAAAAATGTTTTGTGTATTCCCCAAGTATTCATCTGCTGGTACCTGCAGTGCCTCGGGCTCAGAGCCCAGCACCCAGGGGCTTCGGTAGTGACATTCATCTTCATGTGGGGCAGCCGTGTGCCTGACACAAGGCTGTTTTCCAGGGCAACAGGAGCACACAGGGCCGGAACCAGGACGCGTGGCCACCCGGCCTGCACCCTGAGCACCCCACATGGCCTGAGGGAGGCCAGGCCCTAGGAGAACAAGCTGTGGTCTTGCTTCGTGTATCTCTGAGAATCCCGTTCTTAGTGCATGTGAGGAAGAGCCCCTTCCACTTCACACATGGGAGCTAAGAGAGACGAGGTTTCCTGCTGGGTAGGTCTGACTGTGGGAAAGCTGGTCGGAAAGTCTGTCTCAGAGCCTCCTTCCACTCACGGTCAGGACAACAGGTGTTGCATAGTGGTAGTTTTGTATTATCGTCCTCCTTATCAATTATTTTGGTCTCTGGTGCATGCCTGATCTGTGTCTTTGAGAGTCTGCTGGGCTAATGAACTTAGAATACAAAAGAATGAGTAAAAAAGAAAAAAAAGAAAGAAATCAACCAATAATGAATTCTGGCTGGGCTGCAGGGAAAGGGAAATATTTCCACATTGTTAATGGGAGTATAAACTAGTACAACTACTATCAAAATCAGTATGGCAATTCCTCTAAAAACTCAAACTAGAAATTCCATTTGATCCAGCTATTTCTCTTCTAAGTATCTCCCATGAAGTTAAAGATATGATATTGCAATAATATATGCACACCTGTGTTTATAGCTAGGGTGAATTTATAATAGCTAAATTTTGGCTATTAACAGATGGATCACTTGTATGTATAACAGTGAATGAATGGATACAGAAAATGTGGTATTTATACACAATGGAGTGCTATTCTGCCATAAAAAAGGATAAACTTGAGTCATTTGTTAGAAATGGATGCACATTGAGACTATGATGAGAGAAATAAATCCAACACAAATTTAAATATAACATACTTTCTCTTATATGAGAAATCCAAAATATAAATAAAGGACAAAATTAAAGATAGATATTTGGAAAAAGGGAGACAGATTATTGCAAAAGGGAAAGACACCAAGAGATAAAGGAGGGGGAAGAAAGAGAGGGGAAGGGAATGAATAAAGAATTAAGATTTCTTATGTACACATACAAACTCTCATGTAATAATACAAAAATGAAAACAAAAAAATGAATAAAAGAATTTTGTAGTTAAGGGTTACCTAGAAGCCCAGTAAATAATTATTTTATGTCTATGAGTCATGGTACCAGAAGATATGTGTTTGTGAGTCTGAATGCAATAAGTGAGGAATGTCTGGCTTCAGTGTGGGAAGACACCAATTGAGTCAGGCCCTGGAGAAAATAAAAGCAGCACAATGGTAAATATGTGTCTCTTAGAACCAGAAGACAGTTGTAGTCAGTGGTTTGCAAGGGAATAGATTTAGTACAGGAGACATAATTTATAGGATTATGTTACAACATTTTCCCAAAAAGTCAAATGCAGAAGAGTGCAAGAGATCTGTCTTAGTGCTAAAGACCCAAAGAATCCAGCTGAGGGCCTGGGGCCCACCGCAATGTCTCATGCAAGTCCCTATCAAGGATCTGCACAGGGAAGGCCTCAAGGCCAGTGGTGGAAGCTAGAAAGTCTGCACTGGTGGGGTGAAGGATCTGTGCCAGAAGGTTGAGAGGTCTACATTGGGTCCAGGAAGGGACACTCAAGGCATAGAGCTCCCTTGAAGAGAACGGCAGCAGCCAAGTCCAGCCACAGAAAGGACCTGAGTTCCTCTGCTGAGAACAGTCAAATTCATTTCAGAAAAACCAGCTGCAGCAAGCTTCTCCAGGAAAATCAACAGCATGCATCCTCCCTTCCTGTTCTCCCTTTATGCCTTTCTGTCACCAATCCTCAGGTGAGTCTTCCATGCCCAGAACCAGGATAACTTAGTTCTGCTGTGCATTCCCACCCATATTGACCATAAATTAATCCACCATGACACTCTACTCCTCACCTGTGACAGGAGGACTTTGGGCTTTTTGACCTTTGGACTCTGGGACTTACATTAGTACCCCCTTGGGATGTCAGGTTGTCAGCCTCAGATGGTTATTTACACCTTTTGCTTCCCCGGTTCTGAAGTCCTCAGAGTAGGACTCAGTTGTGCTAATACCCCAGAATCTTCTGGCTTCCAAAGGCCCAGTTATAAGATTTCTCATCTGTCACAAATGCACAATCCAATTCTGCTAATAAATGCCATATTATATAGCTCTATGTCTATTTTTCTATCTCCTACTAGTAATTTCTCTCTCTGAATAATAATAATACATCTTCCCACTTTTCATTGGTTTCAAGAGAAACTTTAGGTGTTAGGGATATAGCTGTACAGTAGAGTGCTTGCCTAGCATGTGGGAGGTCATGATTCTATCTGCAACACCATGAAGAAAAATGAATGTTAATAAAACTAAAAAACACTATGTATAAAATGTATTTTGAGGTCTATACTATATAGAAATATAATATACTTAACAATAAGAACATATATAATGTTGGTAGCAAAGTGCTCTTTCGGAGTAAAGAAATGGCAACTGAGGCTAAGTCAAATTCACAAGAACAAATAATGAAAAACAAAAGTGATAAATATAAAGGTTAGTATAAGAAACTCTATAAAACTATTTGCTTATTTTTCAATTTCTCAGACTCTAAGTTATAAGATAAAAAAATTAATAATTATATCAATATCTTATTGCACTTCACTTTTTTGTACTTAACAACTATTGAATTTCTTTTGTAAATGAAAACATACATCAAAATTGTACCAAGCAAGATGTTCTTCACCATTTTCTAAAACTATGTGCTCACTTCATTGCTCTATCTCATTTTTGGTAACTATTAAAACATTTTAAACATTTTCATTATGATATTATCTCTTACAGTACTATGTGAACAGAAACCTTTGATGTTACTGTTGTCCTTGTTTCGAAGCACCACAAAGTTTGTCCATATGAGACAGAAAATTTAAATGAGAAATATTTTGTGTCTACTGATTGTTTTATTGATCAACTGTCCCTCCATGTCTCTTTTTCTTCTTGGGTGTTATAAGTCCTTCAGACAGGAAACTATTTAAATTAAGGCAATTAACTAACTTATAATGATCTATAAATGTTCAGAAGAAAGACAAGTCACACATCTCTCACATTTTTTTAATTCATTAAGTTTATTGGTACATTTTAGGTATACAATATGATGACATTCATCTTTTGGAATCTGTACCTTTACATGATATATCTTGGTTCTTATTTTTTCCCCATTCCCCTGCTCTCCCTTCAACCCCTCCACCCCTCCATGTTTATAAAGACTTTGTTTCCAGTTTTTTTCTTTTCTCATATTTTTCCTTTCCCTTCTTTCCTTTTCCCTATCCCCCACTTCCCCTTCCCCTTGAGACCTTTCCTTACTATTTCACATTATCTATTATACATTTTGATCTTTATTTACACTTTCAGTTTCTCATACCAGAGAAACTATTCAGTATTTACACATGTGTGTCCTGTTTATTTCACATAAGAGTGTGGCCTCAATGTGCAACCATTTGGCTATAAATGTCTCCAGTTTCTCATTCTTTGTGACTGAGTAATACTCCATTTTATTTAAAAAACACATCTTTTTTATCCAGTCTCCTGTTGATGGGCAATAGGGTAGTTTCCAATTTTTAGCTATTACAAACTGTCGCTATAAATATGGGTGAGCATATATCACTGTGGTATGATTCTTTTATTTCTTTTGGGAAGATACCCAGCAGAGGAATAACTGGGTCAAATGGGACTTCTAATCCTAGATTTTTGAGGTGTCTCTGTATTGATTTCCACAGAGGTTGCACCGTCTGCACTCACACCAAGAGTGGAGAAGGTAGGGCCAGGGATTTAGCTTAGTGGTTTCACCGACTGCTGCCCAAGCACAAGGACCAGAGTTTGATCCCTGGTACAAAAAAAAAAAAAAAGTGCACAAGAGTGGAGAAGTGCTCCTTTCTCTCCACCAACCCGCCAGCATTTGTTATTGGATGATTTCTTGATAGCAGCCATTCTTTCTGGAGTGAGGTGCAATCTCAGTGTTGTTTTCAACTGAATCTCTCGAATGACAAGTGATGTTGAACATTTTTTCATATGTTTATCTGCTGCTTTTACTTCTTTGTCTGAGAAATTTCTGTTCATCTCAGATGTCCATTTTTGAATTGGGTCTTTAAATTTGTAGGGTCTTTTTTTTTAAGTTCTTTATATATTCTAAATAGTAGTACTTTGTCTGAGGAACAGCTGGTAAAAATTTTTTCCCACATTGTAGGTTGTCTCTTAGCTCTGCTGTGGTTTCTCTTGCAGTGCAGATGCTTTTTAATAAGAAGAGATCCCACTTGTTAACTCTTTGTGCTAGTTCCCGTGCTACTAAGAATTTGTTCATAAAGTCTTTTCCTATGCCAATGCCTTCAAGAATTCTACCTAACCTGTCTTCCAGCAAGTTTAATGTTTCATTTTCAATATTTAGATCTTTAATCTATTTGGATTTTAGTTTAATGCATGGGGAAAGATATTTGTCTAGTTTTAATCTCTGGGAAGTTGAAATCCAATTTTTCTAGCACCATTTATTAAAGAGGCTATCTTTCCTCCAGACATCTCTCACTTTTAATCTAAAGCTGGAAATATTTAAGCATAGCAAAAGCTACAATGGGCTAAAAGTTAGATTTCTTTTGCCAAACAGTCCCAGTTGTAGACACAAGTCAAAAAAATAAAAAGTGCTACTTCAGCTACCACACAAATGATAAGAAAGCAAAACAGTCTGATTTAGAAAACTGATAGTGGTCTGATAAAAGATCAACTCAGCGAAAACATTCTCTTAAACCAATGATTCCACAGCAAGGTTCTAAAATCCTTCAATTTTATGAAGGCTGAGAGTAGTCAGGAAGCTTCCAATGAGAAGACTAAAGCCATCAGAGGGCTTATCATGAAGTTTAAGGAAAGAAGCTGTCTCCATAACACCAAGTGAAGTAGCAGTGCTGATGTAGGAGCCACAGCCAGTTGTCCAGAAGATCTATCTAAAATAAGCTATGAGCATAGTGACATCAAACAACAGATTTTCAATGTGAACAATACAATCCTATGAAGGAGCAACATTTCGGTATCTAATGGCAATTACATTAGTATAAATCTGGACCCACTTCTAAAAAATCAAGATATATATGGTCATTTCTAGAGTATCTGTGAAGAAAATAACTTACAAGTTTTAAAATTAAATTTTATATTGATTTTGACACTTCGTCCAAAACAACATCTAGGAAACCAAAATACAAAACACATAGGGAACAGAAGTTAAATTTTAAACATAAACTCAGTTATATCAATAATTCTATTAGGTGTGTCTTTGTTAACCAGCTCATTGAAAAAGAATGTGCATTCAGCAAAGCAAAAATTAAAGAAGACAATTTAACAATAATATTGGTATATTTTAATAACTCACTTTCAATAATTGATAGATAAGATTGAAATAATATGAAATATATTTTTTGACTATAGTGAAATAAAAAATAAAATTGGAAAATTAAAAAATAAGTAAAAGTTAAACAACAAGCTATTAAATAGCCAATTACACAAAGAAAATGAAAGAGATTTAGAAAATAAAAATGAAAACACCATAGGCACACCAAAATTTACAGCTTACGCAATGCTTAGAGGGAAATTTTAGCTGAAAATACCTAAGTTTAAAAGGAAGACCTCAAATAAATAACCCAACTTTCTCTTTCTGATCCTAAAAAAGAAAAATAAACTAACTGAAAAGCAAGCAGCAAGAGGGAAATAATAAAAATTAAGCAGAGATTAATCAAACGGGAAAGAGAAAAACAAAAGTGAAAATCAGTAAAAGGTGTTTTTTAGGAAATAACAACAAGTGTAAGAATAGGAAATCTGAATAGCCTATTGCACATTTGAAACAGAAAAAGAGCTTCTTTTTTTGTTTTAGTACTGGGGCTCGAACTCGCCACCTTTCTCTTGCCAGTCAGGCAGCGGCACCACTGAGCTATATCCCTGGCCCAAGAAAAAGAATTTGTAATGGAAAAAAAAAAAAAAAAGAATATAAAAAAAGTCTTGGCCTAGAGACTTTACTGCTGAATTGTACAAAGTACTTTATTTACAAAAGAAATAATACCAATCTTCACAACAGCTTTCAAAATGTAGAGCAAGACAGAACACTTTTTAATGCATTCTTTGCATAAAATTTTTCCCAGATTCTGAAACTACACCAAGAAGTGACACAAAAACTAGACTAACACTGATTATTAATATGGATATAAAATTATTAACAAAAAGCAATGAGACAAAATCCAGAAACATGTAAGAGATTCTACACAATGACCAACTGGAATTTTCCCCTAGAAATTCAAGGTGAAAATAAATTATTGCAATGCACCATATCAATTTAATAAAAACTAAGACAATGTGATCTTTGCAATATATATTGAAAAATTATTTGACAGAAGCCTATTACCTTTAGTGATAAAAATATTGAACAAATTAAGAAGGGAACTTCCTCAAGTTAATAAAAGGTATCTACTTTACAAAACAGCTAACATAGTTAATGAGTATTCTTTTTCCTAATATAAAGAAAAAAGCATAGATGTTCATTTTTGCCTCTTCTAGTCAAGATTCTACTAGAAGTCCTTATTAGGCAAAGAAAGTTGGTGGTAAAAATGCCATCTTTATTTGAAAAGTGTAAATAAAATTACATTTGCAGATAAATGCATATGTAAATACATATATAAAATAAAAATATGTTAAAGCTTAGACTTAATAAATGAATTCAGCAGCACTACGTGATGTAGAATCAACCTAAAATTGAATTAAGAAAAGCACTTGAATTTAAAAAAGCTACAAAAAGATTAAAATATATACAGATGAATTTAAGCAAGACTTAATTCATTGAAAAATAAAAAACATTGCTGAAAAAATTAAGATAACTAAGTGAATGGAAAAATATCACAGTTGCTTCCACAGGGAGACTTTATATTGTTAGGGTTGCCCAATTAATCTATACCTATAATGCAATTTTCATTAAAATATCAATGGACAATTTTTTTTCAGAAAAGAGCTGATTGTAAAATTAATATGGAATTCCAAGTGACCATGAATGGACATCAGTCTTCAAAACTAAAAATAAATTTAGAGCACTTACAGTTCCTGATTTCAAAATTGTTTACAAAGCTACAATATTCAAAAGAGTCTGATACTAACATAAAAATAGACATAGATAATTGGAGGAGAATTGAGGTTCCTGATATCAAACTCTTTTTATGGCCAACTAACTAATTTTTCTGACAGAGGGCCTCTCCATGTAGTTCAGGATGGTCTTGAACTCACTATTTAGCTCAGGCTGGCCTCAAACTTGCAGCAATTCTCCTGCCTCAGCCTCCTGAGAGCTGAGATTACAGATATGATCCACCATACCTGCCTATGGCCAAGTAACTTCTAACAAGGGTGCCAAGTCTATTCAATGGAAAAAAAATAGTATCTTCAACAAATGCAACTGGATATGTGAATAGCCATATGCAAAAGAATGAACATAGCCCTTACCTCATATCATATATAAAGATTAACTCATAATAAATCCAACACTTAAATTTAACAGTAAAGTTATGAGTCTCTTAGAAGAAAGCATAAAAATAAACCTATATGACTTATCCTTAAAGATAACATTAAGATCAAATTGACAAAAATAGTTAAATTAGACCTTATTAGCATTTAAAATAATTTTATTACAAAAGATAGTATCAGAAAAGGAAAATATAACCCAAAAAATGAGAGAAAATATTTTACAGTCATATATATGATAAAAATTTTTATGTAAACTTTCACAATTCAATAATAGCAAAGACTGTAATTATGAAATAAAGCATATAAATAATATTTTCTCCAAGTAAGATAAAAATGGCACATAAAAATGCTTGACATCATTTAGTTATGAAAGAAAGGCAAACTAAATCTACAAGATACCACTTCCCAAACACTAAGATGAGTGTAATAAAAAAGTGAGATAATAACAAAGTGTTGGGGAAGATGTTAAGAAATCATAACTCTCATTTACTCCTGTTTGTAATAAAAATATTGAATTCACCTTGGTAAGTAACCTGGCAATCTCTTAAGTACTTAACAATAAAGATTTGATTTTACAGTTCTATTTCTAACTTTATATTAAAGAGAAATGAAAACATATGTTCACTCATGCACATTCACGTATTGTGCATGAATGTTTCTATCAGCATTGCTCATAATAGAAAAAGGTGGAAATGATTGAAAAATCAGTTGATTAATGAATGTAAATGTATGTAAATGTATTTATGTCCCAGAAACTTTTGTTTCTGGGACAATGTATCTGACATATACAACCAAAGAAGAAAAAGTTCAGGATTCCAGAGGATTCAGTCCATGTTAGCTGGCTCCAAGACAGAAAGGGCATGGAAAAAAAGCCTGGAAGAAGAAAGGTGCCCAAAGCATGGCAACACAAAGCAGAAAGGAAACAAGAGAGCCAGAGGGAGACATATAACCTCCAAAGACAAGCCCCCACTGCCTCAAATCCTCCCACCAAATCCTAACTCCTAATAACATATTCAGTTATGAACTCATCAAAGGATTAATCCACAGATGAACGTAATGCCCCAATGATCCAAACACCTTTCAAAAGCCCTGCTTCAGAACACATGAGACTTTGGGAGTACATTTCAGTTCTAAATCATAACAGAAAAAATGAAACATAATATATCCATATAGTGGAATATTATTCACCCATAAAAGGAATTAAATATTGATACTTGTTAACAACAGGTATAAAACTTGAAACCAAATATTGAACAGTTTCTCTGGTGTGAAAAACTAAAAGTGTAAATAAGGATCAAAATGTATAATTGATATTGTGTAATAGGAAGAAAAGGCCTAAAGGAGTAGGGGAAATGGGAAGGATAGGGTAAAGGAAAGAAGGGAAAAGAAAAAACATGAGAAAAGGGAAATAAATGGAAACAAAGTCTTTGTAAATAGGGAAGGGTAGTGGGGGTGAAGGGAGGCCAGGGAAATGGGGAAAAAATAAGAACCAAGATACATCATGTATAGGTACAAGATCCCATTAATGAATGTAACTGTATTGTATACCTAAAATGTTCCAAAAAACTTAATGCTCCTAAAAAAAAGAAACTTGAAACCATTGACTGAAAGAAGACATTCAATATAATGACATTCATCATTGGAAATTTGCACCTTCACATAGTCTCTCTTGGTTCTTATTTTTCACCCTTGCCCAGCCCTCCTTTCAACCCCTCCACTCCTCCCTATTTACAAAGATTTTGTTCCTATTCTTCCGTTTTCTCATATTAATCCCATTCCTTTCTATCCTTTCCCCTAGCCCTCCCACTTCCTTCCTCTTTGCCCCTTTTCTTCCTATTTCACATTACCTGTCATACATTCAGTCCTTATTTACACTTTTAGTTTCTCACACCAGAGAAACCATTCGCTATTTATTCATGTATGTCCTATTTATTTCACCTAAGAGTATAGCCCCAATGTGCATCCACTTAGCTATAAATGTAAAATAGGAAGAAAAGGGCCAAAGGGTTAGGAGTAGTGGGAGGGGCAGGGGAAAGAAAAGAAGGGAAAGGAAAAATGATGAGAAATAGAAAAAATGGAAATAAAGTCTTTGTAAATAGGGAAGGGTGGAGGGCATGAAGGGAGGGCTAGGAATGGAGAAAAAATAAGAACCACAATGCATTATGTAAAGGTACAATTCCCAATGAGAAATGTAATTGTGTTGTATACCTACAATGTACCAATAAAAGAACTTAATAAAAAAAGAAGACTTTCAAAAAGACACATACCACATGATTTCATTGTATAAAATGTCCAGAATGAGCAAACGCATGGAAAGAGAAAGTAAACTTATAGTTTCTTGGCACTTGAGAGAGGATATGAGATTATGATAGCTAAAAAAAAAATACACATTTCTTTTTGAAGTAATAAAAATATTCTAAATTGTGCAGTGTACCTATGTCTATGAATAGAACAAAATATTGAATTGCATAATTTAAATGAGCAAATTACAGGAAAATAATTATACTACAAAAAACTTTTATAAAAGCATAGGTTCAAACTGGTAATGGTATTTCACATGGCTATGCATGCCACATTATTTTGTCCAGAGAGTACATGCAAGCAATGTTATATAGTTTCCTTTCCTGCCGCTATTTGTAACTGGTCTTTGAGCAGGGACTCTGTCCACACATAGGACTGGCAATAAAAACACTAGGTCCTAGGCTTAGAAAAGATTTCCTGGTAGACAATAGTTTACAAGTTCCTCACACATCATTTCTGGAAAATTTTGCTGTATGCTAGAATTTTGAAACATTTGCATATAGTTTCCTCCACACTTTTAGCCCTTGTATCATTTCCTTTGATAAATTTTTATTCATCCATTTGCTATAATAAATCATAATTTGGAATCCAGTGACCTCTGAGCCCTAAGAGACCTTTGGCAAATTATATTTAACTTGAGGATGCTCCTAAGGCCCCCTGACACTGAGCTGAAGCAAACTTTCTTGTTAAAGTAAGTAGTAGAATCCATATTATACCATAAAATCTGGATATGTGAGCTCCCAAATTGCAAAGGTATGGGAATGATGTGTGTAGAAAACTCTTGTTTATCTCTAACTCTCCAGTGAAAATGACACAGAATTTAAAAGGCAGAGCATCTTAGGAATGTAGAGTACCACTCAGACTCCTTGGTAACTGAATGTGTCTTGGTAATTTAATGCTTTTGCAATTGATAACGTATTGAAATAGATCTTCTAAAATATCTGACATGGAAAACATAAATCATGTTTCATAGGAAGAACATTTTTGGTTATAATCACCAGGAAGCTAGTAGAGATGTGAAGTAAACTTTGAGTAGAAAAGACACTAGTAAAGCACATCTGGGTTGCACTATACGCTGATGTGAATTTAAGCATTTATGTGAAATATCTTTTATATAAATGTCCTAAGAAATACAGTAGGTGGATATGGTTGAAAGCCTAATTAAGAAAAGAGGCTGAAAAAAACGAAGAAATGTTTGAGTTCTAAATTAACTGCAAACAACAAGGGAAATGTAAAGATACTTATAGATTAATCAAGAGTTTGTATAAGCTTAGTTAAAATGATGATGTTTAAAACACGCAGGATATTATTTCTAGCTTGCCTATCTGAATAGGAATTTGAAAATTTCTGTAGTATTACAAAATCAACATGTTTGTTTTTAAAGCATAATTAACACATATATTAAGTGTTTGCTTTCTTTTCAAATAATACATGTAAAATTCTAGACTTTGAGGTACTTCAAATTTCTAAATCATTATCACTTTTTTATCACAATTGACTTGTTAACCAAAATACAATGTTTCAGTGGCAGGTATTTTTTACTTAGTATTGTCATTATTATCCTCAGAATTTTCTAAATACTGTATATTCTCTCTGAAGAAGCTATCAATAAAAATATTTGAACTAGAATTTATTGATTGGTAAGATAGAAACTGAGTTCCTCAAGATTCTCTAAAGATACCTAACAAGAACATAGGTATGTGATAGTAATGCAAGTATCTCCTCACACAATCAAGTTAAGGGCCAAGAACTGTGACAAAAGAATATTAGCAATAAAGGAAGTTTCAGAAACTAATGATGAAGATGTTAGATACACTATACAATATCACAGATGGAAGGCCAGAGAAAGTGCTTGAAAACTTTAGAATATTAATTTAATAGAGTAAATAAAGTTCAGAGTTAGATTACCAGCCATGCAGAAGACAGTGTGCCAGGAATAGAGGTAAAAAACAACACAAATTATATAGAGATAAATATAGACTATGCCTAAGTCCAGTGCACGCAAGGAATGTGAGATAGAGCATGTATCAGTTGTAAAAAAACAGAATTGGTTGTTAGACTAGCTAAAGAAAGCAGGAAGAAAAATAATAATTTAAGATTAGGTAACTTTAATAAAATAGTAAGTAGAAATGTAGGAAATGTTTGTAAATTTTTACAAATGTGCTAAGTGCTATTTTAAAGACATGAAGATACAATTATGTAGTTCTTTAATTTCAAAGAGAATAATTGAGAAAATAAAAGTTGAAGAAATTTCTGATAAAACAAATTGCAATATGGCAAAGCTCTCTAAAAAGCTATGTGCTCCAAAATGTTACGACTTTGAAATGAGAATAATGATCATTAAAGATTAACAATTTAAAGAAAGTCATTTTTTCCCTAATCCAGTGCTTATAAACAAAAAGTAAAAGCTTAATGGAAGCTATATAGAAATAAATGTCAACACAAATTTAAGAACTTTACAAAGAAAACATTGTAAAATAAACTCAAGATTCAGCAAAACAGCTTAGATTACTTTAAAAATTATTATTTTAATGAAGGAACTGATTGCACTTGGGTTATATTTTGCATACAGGGCAGGGGGAAGATTGCATATGAGTGTGACTGCATGAAAGGAGGTGTTGTTTAAGTTCTGATATATTCTTTCAAAATGAGAATAATTATAATTGAAATTAATTTTCATTTTGACATAAACAATATATATTTTGACTCACAAAATACAAGTGAGAGCATTCTTGCACATTCCAAGTGAACATAAAACAGAAACCACTGTATCATAATTTCTGATAGATATAACATTTATCCCTGTAACTATGTTATATTTTCTGAATTCATAATATTCATATTCATATTATTGAATTCATATTATTTGAATTCATTATTATTTGAATTCATATTCATTATTATTCCTATTCATTTTTTGAATTCATATATTTTCCCATGCCCTGTATTTAACGAATACTGACAAGTGTGAACCCAATGTTAAACTTAACTCCAAATCTAAAGATAAAAGTCAACATGTTATTTTTTAGTCATACATATATGATTTTTGTAAATTTAAGATACTACCTATCAATCATATTGACTAAATGGCTTTCCTTTCCCTATTCATTTCAGGAAATTCTATGTGACAGAATCATGGAAATAGACTCAGATTTTTACTCATAAAAATGTTTGTAATTAAAGATTATTTTATAAATGCATTTTAATCAAAGTGCCATACAATGCTGTAGTTAAGTAAAAATTTAGAAAACTCAGAATTTAAGTGATAGAGTGTTTGATTTTTCTGCTTTTATTTTAAAAAATAATATAAAGTACTAATCAACTTGCAAAACACCTGGAAATACCATAAAAAGTATAAAAGCTGTTGCAAGAATGCCAATCTGATGTAATTACTGTATTGGCTGCTGTAAAATTCTTCCTTTGAAATAGTCTGAAGAAATATAATATTTTTTGTATGAGATCTTCCAATATGAAAATTTAATGCTATAAAGTACAATTTAATGGAAATAGTTTATTACAGCCTTAACATCCCTGTATCTGGCAAGTGAATGGACTGTCCAATAAAATAGCCCTAAGAACTCCCTTTTTGTGTTAGAAATTCCTCCATCTTATATTCCCTTCATGTTGAAGACATTATTAACTATACTTCTCCAATGTGGTGATTAATTTCCAAAATAGTGGTAGCAGAAAAAGATGACGGAACTACTGGATAAATGCCTTTCGTGTTTTTTCCTTCTCTTTTACCATCAGATATTCAATACTTTCATAAATTTTCTTAAATAGGAGATATAGTGGAGACAAATATTCAAGTTTTTAGCATCAAGGTCCTACTGATTCTTCATTCTCTACCACTATTTGAGTACATTCTGGCTACTACAACTAAATACCATAATCTGGATGCTTATGAACAACAAAAATTTATTTCTCACAGTTCTAGAAGCTAGAAAGTCCAAGATCAAGGCAATAACACATTTAGTGTCTAGGAAAGGCCTTTCTTCAGATCATAGATGATATCTTCCTGTTAGGACATCTCATGGTGGAAGAGGTGAACAAGATAGGATTTTATGAAACCTTTTAAGAAGGTTTCATCCATAAACTATATAATCTTATCTCCTGATATGATCAGTTTAGGGGTTCATATTTCAAACCTTGAAATCATGGGAGGAGAAAAATTGAGTCAATAACAACCACTCACTATGATGCTGATATCAGAAGGCTTAAAACAAGTCCAGGAGAGGATATGAAAGAGAACACCAAAATGATATAAACTCAGAGGTAAACATATTTATTTCTCTATTAAAATCTCTATATGTAACCTGATCAGTTTATTCCCTATCCCAAACACTAATCATTTCTAGAGAATCTGAGCCACTGACCTCTACCCTCATCTCACCAATGCCCCATTCCATTTATAAGAGAGTCAGCTCTCAGGAATAAGTCCCATGAATGCTTTCTAGAAGCTTGACATATCATCATTCTTATGTTAGAGCCATTATAAAAAAAATCAGTATTGTGGTATCAAAAACTAGTTTACAATGCATTATATATTCTAAAATAAGATTCTTGTATATGACAGTTGGTTACTCTGATACTTTCATTACAATTTTGTGCTACAGGTACATTTTTTACTTAAAATAGATAACATAAGCTAATCTGGGAAAATAACTACTACATATCGCACAATACTTTAAGTGGGAATATATGTCTATATTCCAAAAAAATATTTATAGCTTTTTTTCAGTATATAATTTCTACTTCATTGCAGGTGTTTCCTTGCTGTTACAAGATCTCAATTATGGTAACACTTCTGTCATTTTCCATCCCTTTTACCCACTCCTTAGTGGAATTTAAGGAGCATAATTTGGTCATACTCAGTGGTCTCAAAGCTTTTTTTGTTCTGAATGGAAATGTAGCAAGGTTTTTCTTTTCCATGTATTGGGTAGCAGCTGATCATATTGTCCTCTACACAGACACACACATACTCAAGCTATTTCCCTCAACCTATATGTCACTAGTCTTGAAGTTACCATTATTGTTTCTAAATGCATAACTTTCTAAATGTAAATTTCTAAATTTGTTCAGAATCCAAGCTAAGAAATATAGTCATAAATATTGAGTCACTCAAAAACCAGCAGAATAGGTTTGGAATTGAAGAACTACGATACAAAACAAAAGACAATTAGGAGGAAATGTACAAAGCAGAGGATTTTATGGGAATAGTACAAGTGGCTCTGAGTTTAGTGCTTTAGCTCATTTTGACCTTAATATGCACAGAAGATCACATTGGGCATATTACGTGTTCACAGTGATACTGTTGGCTTTTAACTGTGCTCAGTGGACAACAGACTTCAGCATCCAGGCTTCTTGGCAGATGCCAGCTCCATGGCAAGATTAGCATAAGTAAAGCCACTATTTGAATAGGCCTCAGTAAAAGGCATGGGTGGCCTTGGCCAAACATGGGGAATTTTACAATGCAGGCTGCTGCATCTTGATCTTGAACTTCACTTAGAGTATATGTGCTGGCAGACAAGGGCTTAGCAGATGCCTTGGCAGATGCTGGGAAATCACAGAGGCCTTAGTAAGCAGGCACAGCTGAGGCAAACATACAATTACTGAGAAAAGAGTGTCTTCACAGGCCATTTAGACATTGGTTGGCAGAATAATCTTTACTGCTTTAAAACTGCAGCTGTGTTACATTTGTGCTAGCAACAGTATGGAGGTTCTAGCTTTAAATTCTGAATTCCAGACTTTAAGGTAATAGTGGATAGGCTCCTCAGCTTCAGTTGAGCATTCTAGAATGGACAAATAAGGTAAGTTCATGAAGAAAATACTTAAAAAACAAAAGGAGAGTCACGAACACCAGACACTTAGCATATCAGTGTAAGAAGAAATGATATTCAAAATTGAAAATATTAATGCAAGGACTATGGCTATTATTTTATTTTATTTTGGCAATGCTGGGGATTGAACCCAGGGCCTTCACACTGAACTACATCCCAGGCCGCTTCTTTTTTCTTTTTTCTTTTTTCTTTTTTCCTTATTCAGTTTTTCAGACAAGGTCTCACTAAGTCATTAAATTACCCAAGCTGGGTTGAAACTTGTGATCCACCTGTCTGAGTCACCCAGATTTCCAGGATTGTGGGAGTGCACCCATCACACCTGGTTTACATGTGGAGTTTCACTGAGCCACTAGGAACATGGGTTCAGAAACAACAGGCTTAGCTTGAGATACACAAGATTGCCTTTGAGCTGAATGTAAAGTCGAATGGCAAACATTTTCTAGGAAAAAGGTTCCTTAGGCCTAAAGTACTATAGTGTAAGAAGTAGTAGAAATGGCTAAGAAATGAAAATACATGTTCGTGTGAGACTGTAAACTCTATCTTACCAGATGGACCTTGTACTAGAGTCAACATTGGAATGCCAGAAATGTAGTGATGAAAAAGGAAATACTAATTAATGTATTTATTAGTGCTCCATAATTAAGTTAATAGGAGGGAGTTTACATGCAGAAGATTTAGGCAACAGGGCAGAAAATGAGTGATCTCCCATTTGGGGGGAACTAAATTCAACATTAACTACATTCCCTCACTTACTTTCTTAACAGTGAACCTCTACTATGGTCCATCACACCATGATAAAAGAATTTGGAGGACAAATTTTGCCAATGATAAACTATTCTGATGTGGTAGACAGCTTTTTGTCTACATGTTGTAGGCTTAGGTCCATTATTGTCGTGACATTTTATGCATACTATTAACTGTAGGAAATAAAAAAGGAACCCACACTAGAGATGTCATTGAGCTAGTTCAACCTGAGAGATCCAAAGAACCGCACCATTCCCATTAGAGAAATTTCTTGATATCGCTACTGAAGGAAGAAAACCTAGGTATTAAGAACCATCTACCTGAAACCGAACAGAATATGTGGTTGGTGAGGGTGAAATTTTACATTAATGTGTTAGTTACTCTTCTCTCATGCTGAGACAAAATACTCGGCACCAAAAGTTAAAGTTTGGAAAGGGTTTATTTAGCTCACAGTTTGTCGGGGTTTCAGTCCATAATCTGGTGGCTCCAAGGCAGGGATGGCAAATAGGTATTGCAGAGGAGAAACAACATGGTACGCACAAGGTAGCAAAGGTAACAGGAGTTTACAGCATCTTTCTGCTCCTTTTATCTTATTCAGATTACCGGAATTAGGGTGGTGCCAAACTATTCACTCAAGTGCTGTGTGGTTTAGTAATCATACCCCTTAATCCTACATCACATACTCTAGATTTAGCTACCTTCAAAAAAGACCACATGAGACTTTGGTGGGGACATCTAGACCCAAACTATAACAATCAATCTGTTGGAAACATGATATTGCAAGAGAAAGAGAATTGCATTTCAAACTTCCATTTCCTTTGGTTTTGAAATATTTTAGGATTTTAATTTGTAAAAGTATTTAAATGTTGTAACTCATTCTTTTGAAATTCATAATTAAAGGGAGATTATATTTAAATTTGGGGCATCTGTTTGTTACTAGCATTTTCTTGCACTGTTTTTATTTATTTTGTTTTCGGAGGATGTTTCCTTCAATTTCATGGTGGGGCTTAGAGAGCTTTGCTGCACTAAGTGATACACAGTATTGTAATGGGAAATAGAAGGAACAACTATGTAGACTTAGAATAGTAAAGACAGATTTGATGTGATTAGTGTTCTGTCTTGATCTGTTTGCACCTTTTAGTGCTCCCAGTAGAATAACAAAATTGTAATGGTTGGGATAGAGAGACCAGCACCATGAAGGTGGGAACAGAACTGTCCAGAATGACTGTGAATCTTCTCTCCAAAGGAATTAGCCAGGACCCTCCTTGGGTATAGATTTAATGGTGAAACATACTGAGTTGAAAGAACAGCAATAATAAAATCAGAGAACACAACTGTGGCATTTTAGGTGACAGTAGGAACAGTGCAACCCCTTCCAATGCAGGAGCTCTGATTGCTAAACAACTCGGGGCCTCTATGTCCAGGGAGATGTCAGGACTATCTGATTGGTTATTTGGCATAATATTTTGACATAATTTACTTCTCCCTTTTTATCTTGGAAGTAAAATACTCACAAGGAAAAGAACTTTGTTGTTGTTTTGGGGTTTTTTTTTTTGTTTGTTTGTTTGTTTTTGGTATCAGGGATCGAACTTGAGTCCTTGCGCTTGCACAGCAGGCAGCAAAACCACTGAGCTAAATCCCCGGCCCTTTTTTTGTTTTGTTTTTGGAGTTTTTTATTTATTTATTTATTTATTTTTATTATTTTTTTGTTTTTTACCTTTGTTGTTGTTGTTGAAGGTTTTATTTTCAGTTTCTCAAGTCTCCTGCAAGCTGACCATTACTTCTCTTACCACCTCTGCAGTCTCCTCTTGGATAGACTAACCTGCCAATGCAGAAGTGCCTTTGATGGCATAGATGGTATTTTGTAAAGCTGAGGCTCAAGTAGTAGGCTCCCTAACTGACCTAAATGCTTTGACTTATCATCGTGTGGTATAATGCTGGATATTTTGGCTTGCAATATCTTATTTTTTGTCTTCCTTTTCAAAATTTCAGAACTCAAATGATGATTGAAAGAATTATTTGTTATTCCTCTTTAAAAATGCAAACACAAATAAATTTTGACAATGAAAACCATTGTGGCTAGGTTCCTGAAAATCAGTCATAATTTTACAATTCCTCCTACCTGTAAAGCCAGCAGAAAAGGCAACATTAGCTACAGGCTGTTTTTTTCAAAAACACATGGTAGCTGAGGGCAAGATTCACTCTCATTTAAATCAGTGTATTTCAGAAAGTATAGAATGATGTGATCAGTCTTAGGCAGAATTATACCTATGTGGGAAATACAAAATAAAATAAACTATATACTATTGAACATGATTTTATATAATAGTTATATTGACTAGTGGTGTTTTTATTCATGTTGAAAACAGAAAGGTGACTATCTCCATAGAATAACTGGTTAGAACTACCAAGTTAAAAAAAAAAATTTGGTCAAATATGTTATTTGTCAAATGTTTAGATAATTATTTAAAACATAAAGACTTTTAAAATTGTTATTGAATGATGTTTCCAAAGTCTATAGGAGCAAGAAAATTTTAGTTTCTTTTCTTTATAAATGACACAAAGTAGAGTATGTGGTAGGGATAAAATCCCTCCAGGGCTTTTGGAATGCAGACCAATAATGAAAGCATGGAACCTAGTTTATGAGTTAGAAGGATAATATGTACTATAGAAATAATAGGAGGACAAGTGGGAAAATGAAAAATATAGAAGCCTTGTGTGCCTAAGGAAAGGCATTGACATTTTCAAATGATATTTGATAATGCCATTTCTGTAAATATGTTTTAAGTACAGAAACCTTTTACATGAAAGACCTGTGGAAACTTTTTCTTAGAAAGTCTTGAGAGACATCTAAGAAATTTTTCAAAAATAGTGCTGGTTTTCATTTTATAGAATGGATATACAGACATTTTAATTCATTCTGAGGCAAACTATTGGTCTAGTGCTCCAGCAACTTCTATTCTAACTTTCCCATTTATTTTTCTCTACAAAGATTCGATAGTTATTATTATTATTTTTATCATTATTATTTGAGAATATGAATTTGACCAAGTTTCTGATTTCTTTCCCAGTAGAATTTCCACACTGTAATCTCCAGGTATATGGAATAAAACACATTTTGTAGTAAAAATTATCTTATATATGTCTTTGCTTTCTCTTACTAAAAGAGAAAAAAATAATGGAGATACCCCCAGTTTTGAAAAACAATTGTTGAGATATTACTGCCTTTAAAACTTGATCAAGATATTTAAATGTTTTTAGTTCAGATTCTTTGTTTGTAAAATAGTAGTGACAATGAATACACAGGTTGAGAAATAAAATGTGATTCTATGAAATACCTCATATAAAAATTTTCACAATAAATATTGTGCTTCTTTTACTTTCTCCATAAGTATTTACTGAATAACTAGTTCCTAACTCATTACCAACATGAAAGATCTGCATGACTTCATCTTATGATGCCACTTGCTGAGATATTCATTCAAATTAATTATAAGTGAGATTTTTTAGGCTGAATAATTTTAGAAACAGTCTAAATATATTGGTGTAACCTATGTATCATCTTTCCATTTCCAGGTAGGTTTCATATGACAGAGATATTTTTTGGGGAAAGTAATTCACCATTTTTGTCCAAATTATCCTTTGAATGAACAATACCCAACAGGACGGTGCTGCTGTGGAAACATGCCATCTTTAGCACTAGGCTACGCATCAAGGAACATTTTGTTCTATTATTCTCTTTCTGTTTAACATGCATGGTGACCTTAGACAAGTCATTAACCTTTTTATGTATGTATTGTGTCATTCTATGAAGGTAATTGGTTAAAATAATCCCAATACATTCATTCAGCTCAAACACAATAGAGCACAAAACAAATCATCACAATTAAAACTGAAGCATGGCTTTAAAATTTGGTGGATTCCAAACTATGTGACCCACTGAGGGCCTAAAATCTTCAAAATTCTATTTTTTTTTTCTCTGAGCAGGAAGCCAACTAGAAATCCACACATAAAATTTATTTATGTAGTTTCAATATCAAGTTCTGAGCTTTTGGGTTTCATATATTTATTTTTTTATATATTTCAGAGTATTGAATTCTGAAAATTTCTTTTCTTTTTTTTTTTTTTTACATTTCTCAGAGCTTCTCTTTAGGTCTTTAGATCTGAATCTCCTTTTCTATGATGTAGATTTCATATTCTGGGTCATTCTATAAGCTTACCAATGGCACTCTGTAGGTGTAGAATATATCTTCTCTTCCTTCTGAGCTATTTTCTGTACAAGTAACCTGTACAATGTAAAGGGCATGCCAGAAACTCTAAGTCGGTGTTCAAATTCTTAGAAACATTAAATGTTTTGGAGTACTAAATAGTGTGGTTCAAGATTGGAATTCATTATTTATGTGTGTTGGTGTGTGTGCATGTGTGTGCATGTAATAAAGATTTGGATTGAAAAAACCAAGAACACATTCAATATGACTTTTTGTCAAGTTGCTTTCATCTTAGAAACCCAGAACTAGAGAAGCCCAAACATATTAGAGAAGTCATCTATTAAAAACAGTACAGGGGGACAGATGCAGTGAGGTACATGGGGGGCAAATAACTAACCATGCATGCAATAAGTTCAGGAATAAGTCAAGTTTTTTTAAGTGAAAATTATGAGGAAAAAAGCTGGATATTACTCAGCACTGAAAACTTGCTAACTTTCAAAAGCTGATATGACACTTAGATACATTGTATTATGAACGATCATAGAAAAGCAGAGAAGAAATACTTTGCTCTATAAAAACCTGAGGACAATCCTTTTCTCTATTTTACCACTAGTGAGAACTTTATTAGTGCAGTATGTTTCTCAGCCCAGTAACTATTTATTGAGACCTCATTGTGTTCTGTGAAGTGCTAAGGACTGACATTGCCACTTTATTCCAATTAACAACATTCTTGTCAATATAAATCTTCTTCAAATCATACTCTATCGTTTCATTGTATTCTGTGGAAAACATCTGTTACATTTTGTCTGTCCAGCCTCTTTCCCTTTTAGAGATTGCCCCCTTCTTATCTGCTGGGTTAATTTAATTAAAAATTCTCACAGCCACTGTCTCTGGCCAGTCTGACCAGTGAGTGATTGAAAGATGGGCAAAAGATCAGAGAAGCTGTTTCTAAATTACTTCAGGACTCTTGTTCCTGAAAAAAATAGATCTTTATTTTTTGGAACTGCTCGGTGTAAGTATGGAGTAAGCTAGATGTTTCTTGTCCTTCTTTGCTTCTTTATAGGGAGAAATGGACTGTGGGGAGAACCTGACTTTACATAATATAAAGGAAATAACAGTAAAGAGTTCAGGAAATAAGTTACAATTTTTTTTTTTTTTTTTTTTTTTTTTTGGTACCGGGGATCAAACTCAGGACCTTGTGCTTTCAAGGCAGGAGGCAGAACCACTGAGCTAAATCCCCGGCCCAATAAGTTACAATTTTTAAGGATATCACTGGGCCTTAGATTAAACTGGACTTGTTCTCTGCTCACCCCCATCTCTGGATTTTAAAATTGAATGATATGATAGTATTTTACTTTTTCTGTTTTCATAAGCTAATGTGATTGATATTTGTGTCACTTAAAACAGAGAGTTCAGAGTAATACATGTTCATCTTTGGTTATATCAATAGAGTATAACATAAGGTCATAATGTAAGAAGGTTTCTCACTCCACTTTCTGCCAAGAGAATTAATGGGTTTTTTTTGTCAATATAATAAGAAAAAAACCGTGCTATAGCAAAATAAACAAAATACATTAGGTCGCACCTTGGTGTATCTGAGAAATAAATCTTATTTTATGAGTTTCAGTGCCTGAATTTAGACATAGATTTTGAAAATATCAGGTAGCAAAGATGAATGGTAATATGATGCTTATCTTTGAAAGATGTCATCTTGATTGGGCCATAGGATACACACATGTTTGGTTAAGTATTATTTCTGGGTATGTCTGTTGAGTGTGCTTCAGGATGAGATCAACATGTGAGTCAATAGATGGAGTAAAGCAGATTGCTCTCTCAGATGTAAGTCTCTCCAACCAATTGAAGACTTGAATAGAATGAAAGGCTGGACAAGAAAGAATTCTCTCTCTCCTACTGCCTGGCAGTTTTTGAGCTGAGACATCAGTCTTTTTCAGCCTTTGAACCTGGGCATGGAGTATGAATTAGAGTTTTGCAGAGAAACAAAATCCATAGGCAATTTATTGTGGGAATTGACTCAATTGATGGTGGAAGCTGAGAAGTCCCACAATCTGCTGTCTGCAAGATAGAACACCAAAAGAGTGATATTATAATTCAGTGAATCTGGAGATTTAAGAGTAAGTGGGTCTAGCAGGGAAATGTTGGCTGTGTTCTAAGTCTGAGAGTCCAAAGGAGACAGGAGCAAGCTCTGGTGTTTGAAAGCCAGAAACGAATGCCACAGCTCAGACAGAGGAAGAATGTGCCCCTTGTCGGCCATTTAGTTCTATTCAGAGCCTCAAGAGACAGGATGATGCTCACCCACATTGAAGATGGTGGGCCAACTGACCTAAATGCTAATCTCTTCTAGAAACACCCTCTCACATGAACCCCAACATAATGTGCTTACCTCTACCTGGGCATCTGATACTAGGGAATTTAGCACATAAAACAAGTAATCATAGCTAGGAACTATACCATTGGCATTTGAGGGTGCTCAACTTGCTGACTGAGTATCTTGGGACTTACCAGCTTCTGTAACTATTCCAGCCAATTCCTTATCATAAATTCACTTATGGAGAAATATATTAGTGCCAGCTTATTCATGGGTGATATTTTCCAAGACCTTAAGTAGAAACCATAAATAGTACAGTATCCTATATAAACTATGTTTTCTTTTCTATATGTATATACATATCTATCATAAAACTTAATTTATTAATAATAGATTAAAACCATAAAAATATAGCAGAATAATGGTCCCAATAAGGTCCAATCAAAGCAGTTTAAAATGTATAACATTTTTATTGCTAAAATTGTCTATTTAATACTCTTAGACTAGACTGTCAGAAACTGGAACTGTGGAGAGTGCAGCTATGGATAAGGGAGGACTACTGTACAGTTCTCCAGAAAATGAGACTAATACAAATTTGATACTAAGTATATCTCTATCCAGTAGAACTTTCTGTGAGGATAAAAATGATCTCTGTTTGTGCTGTATAACACAGTCGTCACTAGTCACTTGTAGCTACTGGGAACTTAAGATTTTATTAGTGTGACTAACACACATAATTTTAAATTAAATTTTAATTAATTTAAATATCCGCTCTTGGTGGTTGTCTTCCTAATGGACAGCACAGCTTTAGAAAACAAACCATATTTTTAATGGTATATATTACTAGTACACAATAATGAGATTTGTGATGATACATCAATACATGCATAGAATATATTTTGATTGTTTTTATTCCCATTGTCCCCTTCTCTTTTCCTTCTCATTTCTCCTAAATTCTATTTCCTCTTTCTAGAGTACTACCTTTTAATTTTTTGTTCTCTTTTCTTTGTTTTGCGTATTTTTTATTCACTTATTTTTATATTTCTTTCTTTTAAGTTTCCTTTTACTAGCAATTTTTTTGCACCATATAATGATTACACTCATCTTGGGCAATTGGTACATATACATATCTCATCTTAGTCATTTCTATTTTCTCTTCCTCTCCTTTTCAGCCCATTCTGTACCACAGAAAGCATGCAAGTTTCTTACTTTGTGAGATTAATTTTGCTTAAAATGATAGTATTAAGTTCCATCAATTTTTTGGTATGTGACCTGATTGTGTTCTCTTTATGGCTGAATAATACCTCACTGTATAGATAAGCTACATTTTCTTCTTTCATTCTTCCATTGGTGGGCATCTAGGCTGTTTCCACAGTTTAGCTATTGTGCATTGTGCCACTGTAAACTTTGGTTTTCACGCATCACTATAATGTAACTATACTATGCTAACTTTACTTCTTTTGGAAATATACCAGTGAGTGCCAGCTAGATCAAATCTTATGGCTACATTTAGTTTTGTGAGGAATCACCACACTAATTTCCACAGTGGTTGTACTAGTTTACATTTACACCAAGAGTGAAGAGATTTCCTTTCTCTTACATCGTCATGGGCACTCCTTGTTTTTCTTAAAAAAATCTTTTATGATAGCCATTCTGATGGAATGAGATGGAATATCAATGTAGTTTGGTTCTGCATCTGCATTTCCAAAACAAGCCATACTTTTAAAAACTATACTATTAACTTGTATTACTTTCTAGATTTGTTTCTTTCAATTTTTCTGTCCTTTTAGTAATTGTTAGTTTCCTAGTAATGATGCCTTATTGTTTTTATATTTTCTTTTTTTTTTTTTTTTTTACTGAAAAACAAATGATATGTCCCTTAGTGACGCAGATTGAATTGCTTGCTAAAATAGTGGAATTGTAAGTAACTTAATTGATCTTAATTTCACCAAGAATCAAGCAAAATCACAACTTTCTTTTCAATCTCTCTATCTCAGCTATTTGAGTTACCAGTGGAGCTCCTTCGTCAATCTTCATCAAGTATGTCTTTAATTTATTTCAGTAATATTAGTCTGGCCTGGCTGATTCCATAGAAGTCCTCTATAATCTTTCTAAGAGAAATTACATTAAATAGCAACGCAATTACAAAAAAAACCCTTCTAAAACAGGGGAGTGCAAGCACTTACACTAAGACTAATCACTGATACCTAAAACATGCACATTTATTTAAAAATGATGAGCTCCTGCCGCTCCCGGCCCAGAGGAAGGGGCTTCTGAGCCGCCGTCCCACTGCTCCTGTTCCAGAGGAAGGGGCTTCCCAGCCACCATCCATCTCGCTGCTCCCAGCCCAGAGGAAGGAGCTTCTGGACCACCATCTCTACTGCCGCTCCGGGTCCCTGTCCCACCTCTCCCAGCTCAGAGGAGGTGAGCCGCCCGGGCGACAACAGCACACCCCCGCCCCACCAGTGGAAATGAGAAAACACGTAAATAAGCCTCAAAACCAGACTTCCAGATCACCTACAGCAGTCCCAAAGGCAAATGAGATGGAACACTCTGATACTCAACCACCTGGACCCACTGAACTGGCAAAAAAAGGGGATCTGGAAAAAAATGAAATCAGAAATAATTTCTCAGATAACAGGAGAAATTGTGCCCCTAGTGCAAGACATGATTAATAAATCTAGAGAGGAGCTCAGGAACATGATGGAATCCCAACATAGGAAACAAATGGAATCCATAAAACAGATGCAAATAGATTTCCAGGACATGAAAAACTCCATTGAAAGTCTACACAGCAGAATGAGCCAATGTGAGGACAGAATTTCAGATATAGAAGATAAGATTGCAATTACTGACCTGGAAAAGAAAAATTGCTTCAAAATTATAAGGGAACATGAGAAATCAATCCAGCAGCTGCTAGATGATGCAAAGAAGAATAACATAAGACTGATTGGAGTCAATGAAGAAACAGGAGAGAGTGCAGTTGACATAAAAAAAAAAAAAACTTCACAGAAGTAATGATAGAAAACTTCCCAAGCAGGGGAAAAGAACTTGACATGTAGATAAGGGAGGCATATAGGACTCCAAATAGCCTTGATCAAAATGATGATAGTTATTCCTACCAACTTGTTCCAAACTACTTGTTGTTAAGAAAATCAGAAATAGTCAAGAGTGATGATATATGAGAAGTTGTATCTCTAAAATATTATTGCTAGATGTCTATTTTATTAAATCTGATGTAGTTTTAATGTCTATGAAACCATATAGATTTCTTTTGTACATAGTATCTAAGTGGTATTTATTTAAATGCAGAATTTTTGAGATTCCATGTAAGAATATTTAAACTTAATTATTAAGGGAAATAATTCCTTGGGTGGAGGGACACAAACCAATGATAAAGGCATCTGAACTTACACACTTTTCAGATTTCGATGGATATACTTGTTCATTCATCTGACACATACTGAGTGATTACTATGTTCTTGTCTTTTTTTATTAGCTCTTAAACTCCAGTCAGTGAGCCAAAGTTTCTCCATTCTTGCAACTTACATTTTAGTTAGGAGATAAACCAACACACATGCCAACACATGATTTAAGTGATATACATTTGGATTTATAAAGGGCATGAAGAAATATAAAAGTAGGTGGTGTGTTGTGAGAAGGAGGGTATCAATGAATACCTCCCTCTCACTGACAGTGTCACAGTTGA
The DNA here is from genome assembly GCF_053883595.1 of Heterocephalus glaber. NCBI lineage: Eukaryota > Metazoa > Chordata > Mammalia > Rodentia > Bathyergidae > Heterocephalus > Heterocephalus glaber. Next base: position 37,508,967 of record NW_028258138.1, read on the forward strand.
GGAGACTCCTTGGTAAAGGAAAGTTCATATATGATGATCTCAAGTAAGAATGTTCCAAGTAGAAAGGCTATACATATAAAATCATGTGACAATAAGCCAATCATACAATTGGCTTAGATACGGAGAAACTACTGTTATTTATTTGCTTTATTTTGTTTTTTAATGTGCCATTTTTACTATAATTATGTCCAAAAGTTGAAATTCATCTTCAGGATGTTTCCATTTTTCAGTGGTGGTTGTAAAACCTCTATTTTAGAGATTATGTGTTATTAAGGTCCAGATTCATATAGTCCTCTATAAACCTGAGTGATATTTTGCTTGTTTGGGGAAAGGAGAAATCTAGAGTAAGATATTACCCTTCTTGATGAGTTTAAGATGGTGTGTCATGGCCACATATTTTAGGACATTTATATTTAATCATTGTAGAGATATACTTTATACTGCATTAGATCACAAGGTCATTTTCATTCCACATATTGTGATTGAATATTTTAAAACGAGAGAAGGGAAATGCTGACAATATTGCTACCTCATGTGTCTATGTAAACAACCAGAAAGAGCTCATCTTGAGGTTAAAAATTTCTGAATATCTGTGAATTATTTTCATCACTTTTGTATAGTGACATTAATATCAGTTAAAATTTTTGTAATAAGACATTTGAGGTGAGGTGGGTAAAATAAAAGGTCATAACTCTGGAGGAGTACACTAAATATTCTATAGACAGTAGTAAAATGCTAAATTAAAATTCATTTAAATGAATTTAATATTGCTATAATCTATTGCAAACATCATGCATATATCATATATAAATATTATATCCTATTTATTATGCTATATATAATTTATAGTATGTCTGTGAAATCTTAACATCTATGCAATATAGGTTGCTAACATATATGTAAAATACTGGAGAGCAAGGAGAATGAATCAATGCTTCCATTACTCGATAAGCTAATTTTCTTCCACAATGGTCTACATTTTCACCAGGCCATAAAATTTCTTTTTCTAGGTCAATTTACTATGATCCAATTTGCTATGAGATTCAATTTAGCATGGATTTTTAGATTTTGAGTCCTGGGTATCAATAATGATTGTATATTTTAAAACATTTTAATGTTTCACCCAAATTTAATATTTTGAAAGAAAAATAAAATGTTTTGACTAGCCAAGTCACAAAAATCTCAGAATATTTATCCATGGATACAAAGGGACAGCTAATAGTTTTTTCATGTTAATTTTAATAACTTTTACCATAATTAAATTTGTAACAATTTATTTTGCTCCCAGTAGGAAAAAGACACAAACATTACAAGGATGATAAGTCCCAATTCTTTCAAAATGCTATAGAAATACAAGCTAAGCCTAGTTTGTGGTTACTCTGTTAGAATTGTTATACCTGTGATTCAGTTGAGATGGGGAGGAGCCACAATCCTATTTTGTTGTAGTATAAATGAAGAGGGACATCATATTCAAGGTAGAGAAAAATTAAGAACTATCTTTATCTAACAAAGAGCATGCTAAATGAATGGCTTGCATTTAAAACATTAATTTTTCTCCTTTTCAATGTATGTTAAAACATTAAATTAAATATTAAGAAATGTTTTCTCCCATGAAGTGAAAGAAAATGCAGAGATTAATTATAAGGAGGGGAAGGTAAAATTTCCAAGCAGGCTTAGTATTTAAGCCTATTGCATATAGGGATGCAGAGATAGATGCCATCTTTTGGCAATTTATGAAGTCAATTCATTGATGATTCAAAAAAGGTCAGACAATTTGTACATTAACTATCACAATGATACTGTACCTGTTGACAATAATGGCCTTCAATCTATTAACTGATTTAAAAATATTAATCTATTCTAAGAATTATTGAGTCTCAGACATGAATCTATTTACACAATGACACATCTGTATTTTCACAAGTTTTATTTTTTCTAAAAATATTGAAAGCTCTTGTCACCACTGAATATTTGATATTTTAAAATTAATTAACATCACCTAAGAATAGATTACTTAGAAAATAGAACTTATTTATTTTTCTTACATGAAGATAATATTATTGTCCAAATGAACAGAACTCATGTTTTGGTGTTTTCCCCCAGAAATGGAGTAAGTGAAAGCTTTCTCTTCAAGCCCTCTGGGTTTGTGGGCTAAGGAGGGCTCTACTCATAGGAACTTGTATGACTCTCACAATAATCAAGACTTCAACCTTTTCTTAAAACTACTAGTTAAATTAACCATTTTGTTTTATAGTTTACAAGAATTGTTTGTGTATTAAGGAGCAGATCCCTGGGTACCCTTATTTTTCACAGTAATGTATCAAAAATCCCCTGAAATTTTGATTATCCTCATTTTGTAAGTACTGAAATTCCCCTTGGATGTTGGAAGTAAGTGGCAAAATTGTTTTGGCATTCAATACTTATCAAACTTTGGTGCAGAATCTTGTTGCAGTGAAGATTCTTTTAGTGGGCCAATGTAGGGCCTGAGACTGCAGTTCTAACAAATTTTTAAGTGCTGCTGCTGCTGCTGCTGCTGCTGCTGAGGACCATGTATTGAGTAGCAAGGTTAGAGTGTAGTTTAGAAATGGTATGTGATCTATCAGTTATCAGCAAGAACCAAAACATGATGTTTCAGAGTATTTATCACAGATGCTGAAATATTCATGTTCAAAAGAGGTATTTTCTTGTATAAAAGTCTTAGAATAGCGTTTTTCTTTTTTTTTCTTTCTTTTTCTTTTTTTAGCTCATGAGGACTTTAGAAGTGTTCAAATTCTGCTTCCTAATATACATCAGGATACTGAAGGTTAGGGGAGTCAAATACATTCCCAAGGTAATACAGCTAGAAGCAGAATATGCACTAGGACCCAGGAATCCAAAACACCCCTTCAAGAAAGAAACACTAGTTTTTGGCATTTCCATTTATTATATTCTCCTTGACATAAAAACTAAGCAAGAGTCAATAATATTAGATCACCATCTTTTGATGCACACAGGGGTTTAAATGGTAGAAGTATTATTGGACTTTCTGACTTTCCTAACAGCTAAAACACAGTAGGCAACTACTTCCTACAATGTTATTCACACATCCTCTTTTAGAGCCTGCTTGCAGTTTTATTGTGGACATTTTGCACCTTAATTTTGAGAACCTGGGGAGAAAGGTGGACAGAGAAATGAATGGGTCATTAGTTAAAAGGCAAGGGTTGAATTTGTAAAAGGTTGTGGCAAAGTAAGCTAGGAGTGGGAAAGAGTGAAGGGCATCAATATTGATTTTGCTTCTCATCTTTCCTTCTGTCTTTTTGCTTGCAGGTTTCCATTGTGTGGTTTTTCAAACAAAGCAGACTTTATTTATGGTGTGACTGATTTAACACTACTGAACTAGTCCATCATCTGCTAATTTGGTCCAATTAAGAACTGGTCATAAGAAAAAACCTGGGAAGTAAGCTCATTTAGAAACACAATTTCTGATTAATTTATGTCATGCTCATTTACATCTCCTCTTCTAAAGTACACATTTCAGGGTGCTGATTTATAGTGGTGGTTCTTTGCAGATTTTTGAGGGTCTTTCTTTCATTTTTGGTTGCATCCATGAAGAAAGTACAGCTCTGCTTGTATTCCTTCCTCAGAATTTGTTAAAACTTTTTTAAAAAAGCTTGCTAAAATTTCCTGCTATCCAAAATTAGAAAAATCCCACTTCACAGCTAGAGATACCATTTATAACACACTTACACATGGCACGGCCTTGCACTTACATGTTTGCCTTCTCATTTAATCTTTCTAACTGTAAGAGTTAAGCTCTATTATTATCCTTGTCTTGCAGCTGAGGAGGCTTCAGATTTAAACGTTCAAATACATCATCAAACATTAAGCAACAAGTGACAGCTGTGAGATTTGAACCAGGGTATACCTGGTCCCAGGACCTATACTTTCACCCACCAGGTTCTGCCGAGATGCGTACCAAGCCTGTCATAATTCCAAAGAGTAACAACCAATTAATTTTCAACAAATTAATTTTCTTCGCTGCTAACTTTGCCACACAAGTTCTTGTAGGCAGGTAGGTGTTCGGCTCCCTATACTTAGCTTCTCCCACGCCCTCTGCAATCTTTCCCTTTTGCTGCTGGGAGCGTCAGAGATTGCAACCGCAGCTGGTGAGTGGGCAGGGGCAGCCGCCATCTGCGCTGAGTCCAAATGCACACAAGAACTTCGCAGCCAGGACCCAGCCCAGGCACACGGATTCCAGAACCTGCTGGGGACAGGGCTAACCCCGCCCCTCGCACTGGCGATTGGCTGAACCCTTCCCGTGTGCGCGGCACTGATTAAGGAAGTAGGCAATTGTCCCAGTCACTTAGGGCCAGAAGTCTCTAAGGAGGTGAGGCCGGCTGAGAGTGTGTGAAAGGGGGCTTCAGTTCTTCCTGCCCGAAGGGTCCTTGAGAAGCCTGTTTGTTTTTCCCGGCGCTTGTCTCCTCCCTTCCTTTGCTCTCATTGGCCAAGCCTGGTGGGCGGATGTGTTGCCATTGGCCGGGGGGCGGTGTCTATCCCTGGCCAGGGTGGGGGCGGGGCCTCCGCGGCGCTGAGCTTGCCCTTGTGTCTGGTGCTCGGTAGAGCTGCCGCCGCCGCTGCTGCCGTCGCCGTCGCCGCCGCCGCCGCTGCTGCAGCCCGAGCATCCGGGAGCCGCCGCCGCCGCTAGAGCTGCTGCCAGCGCTGCTGTCCCTTCTCCCAGGACCCCAGGCGCCCCGAACGCAGGCGGCGGTGCTGCTTGCTTGCTCCCTCGCCCCCGACCCCTCCCCGCCGTGACCTCCCCACTCCTTGCAGCCCCCGCCTGCACCTCCCCGACACCCCGGCACCCTTGCACCACCTGCTCGGAGAGCCTTGGCGGGCGCTGGGACTTGCGGTGCGCGCCTGGAGGAAGGCGAGCTTCAAACCCGTGCCTGGGTTGAGCGGCTGTCGCGGCTGCACCACCGCGAGGAAGAGGAGGAGAAGAAAAAACTATTTCGCCCCCCGAAACCCCATTCTGCGGGTGCTTTGCCGCTGCCGCTTCTTCTGCCGCCGCCGCCGCCGATCCGCGTCGCGGGTTCGAGCACCGCAGCGGCGGAGACCCCGGGTCCTGCGGGAGCCGGGAGGAGGACGCCGGCGGAGCCCTGCACTCGCGTGCTCCGCGCACCAGCATCCGCTTGCCCCCTCGTTCCTTCCCCAGACCTCTAGAGAAGGGACCATGATTTGGAAACGCAGCGCCGTGCTCCGCTTCTACAGCGTCTGCGGGCTCCTGTTACAAGGTAATCCCCGCCCCGCCGCGGGGAGCAGCAACTTCACGCCCATTCCCCGCCGTCCCCGTTCCACCCCACATTTCCACTCTCCCCCGCCAGTCTCCGGGTCCCCAGCGACTTCCACCCCCTCCCCCTACTCCCCGGTGCGGCAGGGGGCAGCGGCAGTTTGCACCAGCCCCTCGGGTGCCGCGGTGCCTCAGCCCTGCTCCCCGGCTGCAGCCCCTCGCGCGGCACCTTTCGCCTTTTCATTCACCTGAGCTGCCCGGCTCACTCCATCCGGGCCAGCAGCCTCCCTCCCACGCCTTTTGGCTGGCAACTTGTGCCTCTCGCAACGTTGCATCCTCCCACCAGCCCCCACAGCCACCTCCCACATCACGGTCTCGACCGACCCTTTCCATCTCCTGTCGTCTCTTTAACCTCCCCCGGGGCGAGTCGCCTTTCCCTTTCCCCTTCTTCCCACCACCATGAGACCCGTGTGTCTTTAAAAAGTGTGAGCGACCCTGGGAGCGAGCTACCGAGAGGCGAGAATAGCAGCAGAGGCAGCACCGTGTGCATTGCAATAACATCCCGGGGGGGGGGGGGGTGTGGTGTTGTGAGATTGTCATTCACCTAAGAAGAGAGGGGAGATTCTGCCTGTGATTTGGGGATTGGTGGTGTGAGAAAGAAAGGAATGAATGAATCAAGAAATAAAAAGAAGAAGGGAAAAATTTAAAGACCCAAACCCACTTTATCATCGCATCGACTTTTTATTATTCAGTCTGTATCGTTTTCATTTTTCTTTAAGCAAAGAAATACATGCTCTCTAGCAGTTACTTTACTGCTCAGGGATTGTCGCTCTCTCCATCCTCTCTGCCGCTTCTTTCCGTAATTAATATTATCCTTTCACGTGAAATGTGAGAACCCCTGTGACCGCAGTGGAGAGGAACTGCACAGAACGCTGTTATTATGCAAATCACTGGGTTTGGATGCTGAGTGACTCGGGAATCGGGCTCACTTTTCTCCTCTTTTGGAAGGGGGAGGGAGGGGCCCTGTGGAATAGGAAAAGGATGCTGATAGTGAGATAAATGGCTATGCATGGTGTAAGAGTGAATGGAAAGAGGACACTTGGGTGGTAGAGGAGGGAGAGGCGGCGTGCTAGGGCTGGGTGGGCAGGAGCTGTAAGGCGGAAGATTGTTGCTTTGAAGAGAGTAGTACAGAGATGTGGCTGGAGTGTGAGATATAGGGAGGACTGACGTGAAATGATGATCTATGGAATTTTTTAAAGCTAGGTGACTCTTGATTTCTTGATAAATTTTTGCCCACCTCTAACCCTACTGTCATCATTTGAGTGTTCGTAGGGGAGATTAAGTTGATCAGATGTGTTTGCCCCAGGGTTAAAAGCATGTGAAAGTAAGACACACGTAGACCCATGGGCGTGCAAAACCCAATCGGCCTTTGGAGGATTTAAATGAGGTCAATGAACCATCTTTCAGCAAGTTCTTGGAATGCATCCTTTCTTTTACCGGCTTCCGGGATATAGACTGGGGACCGTATTTTATTTATGCATATTTATGAATGTAAAAGAAGTAGTGGACTGAATATTCCTGAATTAATTAACTGATCTTACAAAGAGATTTGCTAGAATATGTTCTAGTAATTTTGTATATTTTACAATGGATATACATTTCAGATGTCATGTGCCAGAATCCCCGGGAAGGCAGAGAGCACATTCTGCCTTGTACTGCCACCTCGTCCCATTTGCCACCTTTCATGTCCCGACCCTCGTGCAAGTAACCCGTGTGCGGCTGACACATTACTTGGGCTGCTAATCCGTGCTGAAACACCCTCCCGGAGACCCTAGTTCACCTCTCAGTAACTTGCATTTTTCAGCTGTGCTGTGCGTGTGTGCGTGCCTGTGTGTGTGTGTGTGTGTATGAGTGTGTGTGCGCGCCCGTGCGCGAGCGCCGGCGTGCGACGGGTAGGGGAGTGTGATGTGGGGAAATCAGTTAATTTGGTGATTGCGATGAAAATTCGACAGCGCGGGTTGTGTTTCCCCTGCCAATCTGTGTGTGCTGGCCCTGGCTGTTCATTGCACACTCTGCTGGGCTGGTGCGCGGAAATTATTTATTATAGAGCGTGTGGGCCATGCACTGCACTTGGGGGTCGCCTCCTCTCTTCCTTCAACATTTCCCTGTGAATTGTCTATTCAGTGCTCCGCGGAAATAACTGTCTGCTGGCCCCTCTCTCTCAGCCCAGAGGAGGATTTACTCTTTCAACCTGGAGAAATTCCATCACCGACATTCGGGGCATTGGGCTGTTTTATTGAGTATGTAAACCAATGATTAAGACAGTGCTGCTTTTCACAGCCAACCAAGGAGGTGAGGCTGGGAAGGAGTGTGAGTGTGGCAGAGAAAATGCACCACTGCAACCAGCACCAGCACTAGCATCAAGTCCAAATAAATAAATGTATAGGCGTCCTGTACAGCAGACAGGGAAAGAGCGCAAGTCCAGTGATATCTGTATACTTAGAAGCAGACCATATTAATACACTTACAGAAAGAAGAGCATTTTAAAAAAAAAGAGGAAGAGGGAGAGGAAGCAAAGCACCATTAGATTGTGCTCTCATGTTTATGGCTGCCTCACATTTATCAAACACTGCTTCCACAGACACCTCACACTTTGTTGATACTGTCAGTTCTTGCTCAAATTGCTCATGCCTTCCTTACCTGAGGTGCAACACAAAACATTGCTTTGGGATTCAGATTTTACGTTTCTCTTACTACCTTAGTGCTTTATTGGTATTGGTTAGTCTGGGAAAGGAAGGCTTTAATTCTTGGACACAGATTAAATACTTAGCAGGTCTTCCTGTATGCAGGGAAAGAAGGGTGATGAATGTACTGGTGAGCAGCTGATTTTGGCTAGGGGAGTCTGCTCTGTCTGCTAGTACTTATGACTAGGCAAATACTAGAGTCAGTCAGTAGCTTCTTATTTTTAGCCTTATCAGATCTATAGAAGTATTCAGGCATTTAAGTAATAACAATTACTTTATTCATTCCTCTTGCTATTAGTACTATTATTCCTTCTCTTGCAATTTTCATTATTTGGCACAAAACTCATTTGAACATATCTTCTCTGTGTTTCTGTGTTTTCATTAATTGTGTTTTGCATTTTCACCTATTTTACTTTTCCTAGAAAGCATAATTTTCCAATTTCTATTAACCTATTAGGTGAAGAGATAAGCCAACGATAAAAATCAGTCATTGATAAAATGAGAGAAAAAACGGTTTATATAGTTGTATTGTATAACACCTACTAGTTTTTCTTTAGTGAATCTTTAGGAAAGTAGATAGAAAAATAGAAGTCTTTCTAATAAAATATTTCTAATTGAAATATAACTTGGAATGTTATATTTTTTGCTACTTAAGTAGCAAAATCTGACTCGGTGAGGGCATCTTTCCTTTTTATCCCCATCATAGAAAGAGACAAAATCTAGAGGAAAGACAGGGACACATTAGAGAAATGACTTTTTGTTTTTCAGAATGAGGAGTTCAAAAGCTTGCCACCTGTAACTAAGACCTCTCTTAGCTATAAATAGATCCAATTCAGTTGCTTACTCTTGCTAAAGCCAGTTCCCCTTCCATACCTGAGGGGGCACAACAAAAGTGGAGAGGCTCCTGTGTAGGAAACACAGTCCTAGGAAGGGCAAATTTGCCAAAAATAGGTATGCACAGAGACACCTGATTTTGTTGAGAACCTTATCTCCTTTTTAGCAGTTAATCTTATGCAAGAGGAGTACAGAAGTATTGGGGGCTTCCTGTTTTTGTCTCAAGATATTCTGATTAATAACAATTTATTTACTAAGAAAGATCTCAGATTAATGCTCAGTTTCATATACAAATTATTTGGCCTTCAGTATATATCATAAACCCTGTCAAACATTTTTAGACAACATATTGTAACGCATATCTGCATACACTTAATGTAAGGCTGACACTTCTCCAAAGCATGTCTCTCCAACTCTTTTACCTCTACATGTAAGAACTTCCATCATGCCTAGCTTATTTCCTATGCTGAATGAAATTCTTGGAATATAGTTGATTTATTCCTCCTCTTCAATTAATAGGTACTTTGCAGTGGCATCTATGCATAAGAACCAAAAATTATGACTTAAAAACTTAAACAGCAGACAATTAGTAATTAAGAAAGTGTCTGAAAGCATTAGTTTCTTAATTAATTTTGAATTGGGATATTGAAACTTCATTGTTGTTTTACCATTTCTACAACTATTGGTATGTAATATGACAAAGCTAAGCTTCAACTGAGATGACTCCTTCCTGTGTCCTCCACTAGAAGATCAGACACTTGAAACCTATTTGTCTTGCATTTAAATAGTGAGATAGTGTCATTTTTCATAAAGAAAAAAATTACTTAACTCAAACAGCAAACTGGAAGTGCAAAAATGTTGGAAGACATCCTAAGCATGCATTTGAAAGTAGCCTGTGATCAACATCTAATGACATCAGTTTTCTCTTTACAATAAGGAACCAGTGGGATATCTGCTGATTGAAACATGTTAGACTTATTTATTAGGAAGGATTTAGGGGTGAATTAATGCTATGACATAGACCTCTACCCTACTGATAGTTTATTTGACCATGGTGCCATGTGTTTTATGATATTGTTTGAGAAGGTCCTCATCTGAATACATCTCATACAGCTCCTCAGCAGAGTCACCTATTCTATAATATTAGGTTGTTAAAGTTGAGGAGGTAGAGAGAGAAAAAAAATCACAAACCAAAGAAGCAAAACTCAGAAGATGAAGTTAGAAGTCTGTCCTATTAGCAAATATTGGTCTCATATACACTGTATACATCTCTACTGCACAAAGATAATTTAAGTTAAGCTTCCTAGGGTAAGTCCTAGGCCTTTCACACAGTATCTATGAAGTTTTCTTATCCTCGTTTGGGTAGATGCATAAAAATAAAATTGGAATGAATAATATGTACGGTCTAATTAGTTTTATTTTATTTTATTTTTTTGTACCGGAGATTGAACTCAGGCCCTTGCGCTTGCGCAGCAGGCGGCGAAACCACTGAGCTAAATAAATCCCCGGCCGGTCTAATTAGTTTTAATAGAGTTCAAAGTCTCTTCATAATATATCAGCACTCTTACTTTGTGAAGTCATTTACCTAAGAGCTAATTTGATATTTTGTAGGCCTACATTGGTTTATGAAGCAGGTTTCTAAACAAAAATATAATTAGTTTTTTATATATATCTTTAAATGAATTCAATCTAATCAGTCATTCTTCACATGCTTTCCCATCTATTTTTTTCTTTCTCATGATGAAAAATCTCAGATTTTTACATCAGATTAGATCATAAACTCTTTCCTTAGAAAAATGAAAGACAATTTAAATTTCCTCATTTAACCTAAAATATTTAAAAGGGACAAGTTCATTGCCAACATTTTATTTGAAAATGTCAAGCATTTTTGGAGTGCAGTTCTGTAGCATCAAAAAAGGCATCTTCTGCAAATTCCTTGTGTAAAGAGGTGGGTGAGGATTAACCTGGAGCTGTGGCAGCTGAAGCCCCCTGCTGTGTGAGGATGCAAATGGCATCTCAGGCCTAATGTGCTCTGCAGCAGCGGCGGGCAAACAGAGCAGTCATGTGGCATGAGAGTGACATGGCAAGTCTTTTCCTAGCTGTGGTAGGCATGAAATATCTTTTAGCTTTTTATACCCAGAAATAATCAAGAGTATTTAGAATCACATGAGCTCATGACAAAGCAAAAGAAGCAACATATATTTTATGTAGAGCATAGTAAAAAAAAAATCCTAATAAAATTATCAACATTTTTATCAATTTGCCAGTGGACATTTTATTTCCTTGCAAATGATCAGGACCATAGGTCAGTTTAATGAAGATTAATAACAAAGTTAAAATAGCATTGCTTGCATGTTTGGTCTAGTAACTGTTGATCTGGGAAATACTCTTGTATTCTTCTCTTCCTTTAGTGAGCAAGGAGTTAGTATCTTAGTCTCATTCTTATTAGAGCATTTCCAGTATAATTTCCTTAAAAAGAATAAGAATTAACTGTTCAGTCTGTGTTCAAAGAGGTTAGAATTTTTCTTTTCTAAATACTTTTTATCACACAGGCACTATCATCAAATAGATTTCTTTAAAAACATTTAAGAGCTATGGAGCCAATATTAGGTGCGACCTACCATGAAACCCTATCAGATAGCAGTAACTAATGTGGTTTTGTTTTGATGGCATTTGCTACAGAACAAAATAATTGAACATAACATATATATTGATTTTTATTCAAGAAATTAATCCTGTTTGTCCTGTTAATGTGTTCAGTGAGCTTCCTTAAACAGATACAAAATTGCTTTCATATTAGAAGTAATAGTCTATTTTAAAATTAGGGAAGTAAATATTCTGCTTAATTATGTATCACTTAAGTATTAATACCAAAATCAGAGATGTAAGTATTGGGAAACATTCCTTAGTTACTTATCTGTATATGTGCACATACATACATATTTAAAATATTACATTAAGACTGAAGGGTGTCTTTATTTTGGAAGTAGTGAAAATGGAGCATTGAGGATGAAGTTTGAGGAACAAGGAGTTTATTTTGTTTTTAGTCATCGTTTTCTTTCATCCTTTTAATGAAGGCTAGGAAATCCATATTTTAATACATTTTCTTAGACTCCAGTAATTAACTCTTTCAGCTAAAACACACATAAGGTTTATAATTGTGAAATTACAATAGAGCTGAGCATTTATATGGATCTTCTTTTGTGCTAATGAGTGATGAGAACCTGCTAATGCCTGAATAGATACAGGGTTGGAGTTGTAAGATCTGCTCTAGAGAGGACTGGTCTTTAATTATTCATAGTATATTTTAGAGGTCTTTGAAGTAAATATTAAAACAGTCATTATTTAACTTTGGGGATAACTCTTTCTGAGTCAGCAAATAGTTTTCATTTAAATATTTAAATTATCTTTCAGCTTTTGCAATGCTGAAGAGGAAGGCCCTGGCTTGTCATAGTTAAAGAGGTATTCTGGGCCTAGATGCTGACATCATTGAGGCTGTGCTAGAAAATAAAATATACATTCTTTTGCTTTGAGAAATATAAAATCATAAAACTAAGTGTGAACAAATAACAAATAATTTCATATTATAAGAAAACAAAATTCCTTTTAAAGGTTAAATTGAGTCTCCAATAATTGTATATATTTTATGATTAATTTACAGTAAGGGTGCATTGTTTATCTAAAGTTGTCCTTGGGACCAGAGTGAGAAAACTCCTTTCCTGACAAGAATGTGGTGCTCACTGCTAAGTATATAGTGTTATATTCATTCAGTGTAATTTATAAAGCAAATTAATTTGTTCTTGCAAAGAAATATTTTTAGCTTCTGAGCTAAAATTATTTGCATTTAAAAATGCAGGTGTCTCCCATAATGCTTGTTTAAACATCAAGTCTGAAAACATATAGTATGTAAAATACATTCTTGTTTTCTTCATAAATTCATATTTTACATTAGCTTGTCACATATCCCCCTCCCCAAACCCGGAGGGAGAAATGTCCATGACACTTATACCTTCTGTTCATCCTACACTTAATATGTCCTCTGCTTTTCAGTCTGAAGCTATAGACTTGAAATGAGAAATAATGGGCTATAAATTAGGATATTTATGTTTCAGAGCAAGTTAAAATGCACAATAAGCTTCTTATTTAATTGTCATTCCTTTGCTATTGAGATCTATTTTATGTGCTAAAGTCTTAAGTAGGAATTCACCTTCCTTTATATTCTCCAAAAATATAATACCCCCCATTCCCTGACCATGTTACCAACCTGAAATGACTATTAAAAGAAGTTAATGGAGAATAAAGTAAAAAGTTTTGCTAACAGATGACATTGCTGAGTACAGATATCCTGTGTGTTTTCCTTTCAACTCTCAAAGTGCAGGCGTCAATATTTTGTAAGAATAAAACTTGTACAATGTTCATTTACGGGTTTTTTTTGTCATCGTTCTGATTGCATTTTTTGAGAGCTTCACCTTCTTAGTCTTGTAATAAAAATGGCAAAAGGAAGAGGAAAGGAATGTGAGTCAGCCAGCCAAGCACACACACAAATGCCTGGCAAAGCCGACTAAATTAGCATATGCTAGGCTGAGTATTTCCCTCAGTTGTTACATAATCCCTTCCTAATACGAAATCAGTTCTCATACTTAACCCCTTCAGGAGGTTTGGAATTCTCTCACTGTTCACTGTTATATTTTTATTTTGCTTCATTTGTTTTCCCAGGAATTGTGTAAATCATCTATTGAAAGGCTTTTATGTCAAGCTCTTTTTTTTCCCCTCTTCAGTCTTTCTGTATACAAATGTTCCATTCTGTATCCAACTTCAGAATCCAAGAATCAACTTTTCTATAGCTTTCACTGAGAGGATCTAATTAGCATTTTAGTCTCCCTTTACTCATGTGCAGCTTTCTTTAGAAAATGTATTAGTTCTATGAGGGTCCCCTAAGGGTTCATAATACTCTAGTTTGTTATATGTACTGTGATATTCAGTGTGCCTTAATTATGCACGTGTCCTCATTTCAAAGCCTTTTCAGGGATCATGCCGGATAGAACAGGGGTCTGGCTGTAAGTTCACTGTCATGTATTAATGTGTAGGTGGTATTCAGAGGAGGATGTTTCTGAAGGCAATTATATATCTATGACTCCAATGTAGCAGCAGTTACTCACATTTTACATTTACTAGTTACCCTGCCAAGGCAGAATTAAATTCATCATTGTGATACATAATACAGTATCTGTTATTTCTAAATAGTTCTTTGCTCTAGGAATGAAATAAAATAACGAGTGAAAATGTGTATTCTTTACCCTGAATAAGGATTGTTCCTTTTAGTCTTTTAAAAAAAAATCAGATATTGTTCCTCTGTCAATATTCTATTCCCTAACTGGTCCATTAACACATTTTGCTTTGAAAGGATCTTGAAGTTTTGCTGGATATTATTGAAGGCTATAGATTTTTTAGGTAGTATGAATTGTTTGCAGTCTTCATGAGCTGCCAAATGTCAGTGCATTGCCTAATTTGGGACATTATATGTTCAAGTTTGATGTGGATGTTGGATGCAATTTGAAGAAGTGTGGATATTTAAGTAGAGAGAGAGGGACAGAGAGAGAGGGGGAGAATAAGAGAGAGAGGAGAATTTTTTTAAAAAAGACAATCTGTGCGAAAATATTTTAGTGTCTGTTATCATTTATAAGGAGAATATTTTGATTTATTACATAAGTTTTAAAGTGCTGTGATATTAATTGTAGCATTTTACTTACACATATTTCAGTATCCTGTCACAAGAAAAGTTTGGTTTTGTTTTTAAATATAACTTGTTTATTTATGGCTGTGGCAATGAAAACATTGTATTCGGTAGTACTGAGATTGAACCCAGAGCTTCAGGTTGAGCTACATCTCCAGAGCCTGCTTTGAGAGAGTCTACTCTAAGTAGCACGGGCTGGGCTTGAAGTTGCCATTTTCCTGGCTCAGGCGCCCAGAATTCTGGGATTACAGGTGTGTGCCACACTCCCTGGCTATGAAAAGCATTGTAAAAATGGACATAGTGACTATTTTAAATAATTTTTTCTTAATTATTTTGTAAAACTGAATATTTTTGCAACTATTTGCAGCTTAAAAATAATGACAGTGCCTAGAACCCATAGAAGTTTTGATCAGAATCTGATGGATTAGTTTTAGTGGATAAAAGAATGCCATTTGCCCTTTATTGTTTATTTTGAGCATTTGTGTCTTAAGAACTAAACATTTTGTCTATCTTATAATCTATGTAACCCTTTGTGTGATTTTTTTTTTTACAGGATTTTATGTTTTATGTCTCCTCTAGTAGACATAATCCTCTAGAGTATAGGGTTAAAATCTTCGTCATCATTTTAAGTGCCTAATCAAGAGTTTGTATCTTTTAAAAATGTTTTCATTCTTCTGATTGATTAGTTTTCTCCCAATATATTTAATCTTGACATGACTCTTCAATTTGATCCAGATATTTAAGTATTTATGATATAACTGCCAAGATGCCATTATAGTATTCTAAGTAGAATAAATATTTGCAGTGACTTTTCATAGGGATGTAGTATATAAGACAAAAAATGCATACTGAGAAACACAAAACATCCTAAATAATGACATGCTTCACAAAAAAATATGGCTTCCTTGCTTTTACTCAAAATCCCTTCAAATTTGTCCTCTTTAACATTTTTCTCAAAGCTTTAAATCTTCCCCATTTGTTAGGGTACAGTAAGAACTTATCTGCTTTCTATTTCCTAAATATTTTTATTTCTAGTATCCTCAGATATTCCTGCTGATGACTGTGGTTAAATATGAAGCCACATCACCTTATTGTTCTATTTACAGTAGCTGGGATTTCTGGATAAATGTATCTACAGAGAGGAATTAAAAACTGACCTTGATCCGCAGGATTATGAGCATTACTGACCTGCTTCTGTAATTGCCAAGCTACAGAGTAGATGTTCTCAGATTAGTCCCTGAAGAAGAGATTCAGAGTACTCTCTCAGCTGGAGGAGTTTTTGTTCCTTTTTTGAGAAAGAAAAATCCTAAATACTGACTGGTTTTTGTTTCAATGCTTAGTCATACTTCAGCAATTGAGAATGCCTGTTTGCTATGGTTGACTTTTATTTGTTGCTCTTTGTATGCCTTTGAAAGACAGAGGAAGGTAGGATGGGGATATTAACAGCTTTTTGAAGAGAATTTAAATATAGTTACTAGTAGGTGAACACCAGGCAAGAAAAGGACTCTGCAATTTGTGATGACTCCATTTCCACATGATGTGTAAAGAGAATTCTTTGTCTAAAAAGTTCCAGTGAAATTTAGTTTGTCTGAAAAGTCACAGAGTTTTTCTTGACATTTTAAAATTTTGACTGTTTCATTACTTGGTGTTTGAAAAGATATTATTAACTACATTGAGATTTACCTGTAGCCAGGTGCAAAAATCCCTCTTTCATCCTCATGGAGAAATATACATTTCAGAGTATGAATGAATTAGATTAAACTAGCTCAATTTTTAGGGATTATTGCCATTTTGTAGCATTATGTTTTTTCTATGACTTCTATAAATAAAGTTTTAATTACATTAAAATTTGAGTATATGGGTCCACAGCCACAAAAGAATAAACTCCATCTCTAACATAACTTTGTAGAGATTAAATAAAGGGAAGGTACTTTTGGAAGCATTATTTTGTTGTTCTTGACTCTTTCACTGTATTGATCAAAATGTTTTACAATATTACTGATTTTTATTCACTGATGCTATTCCTATAAATCAGTGATTAGATATGACATATTTTAATTTTTTATGTGTACTTCATAATACATGAAACATTGGAAATGTGAGGAAGAGTTATACCTTTGTATTAACCCTTTACTTTACAATGACATTCTCAGAATTCAAGTTTAATTTGAGAAAGATCATCATCTGTGACTGAATACCAAAGGATTTATTTTAGACTACTATTTTGTGCAGAACTGCCAAATTAAAAACAATTTCTATGTCACTCGTCAAAATAGTATTGTTCTAAGAATATTGTCTTTGTAAAATGATTTTTACACCCACTAGCCTAAAAATGAAGTTCAGTAAGATTTTATAAAGTTATTTTAAAGGTCAAGTAAAATTTATAGAGGATAGTTTCTTGTCTACTAGCTTACTTTTTGTTGACATAGAAATGCTGTAGTGACGATTAATTATGTTCCAAATCTTCAGTTCTCCATATCACTTCACTCCCATGGACTAGCTAAAAGGAAGGTATTATAAAGTTGGGATCTCCTCGGTGGGAGACTGGAACCTGAAGACAGTATCTGACGAAATCTATTAAAAGAAGGAGCACGGGGGACCAGAACTCTGTGTGGAGTTAAGACCAGGTTTTTTGGTAATATTCTTCTTTTATACATTTTTCTTAGGATACATCAATCATTAACAATTTACAATGCTAGTCAACTAACCACCAGTTATATCTGTGAGTACATAAAGCATCTAAAGAACCATCTATGCTCCGTTAATCTTAGTGCATCTTATCTAAATCATCCTGGCTATGTAAAGCTTCTAAAAAGTTAGCTATTCTTATCTATTCTTATGCCAAGCAAATATTTGAGAGTCTCAAGGGACCACGGCAAAACGAACACTGAGGGACAGACAAACAACCTTCTGAAGTTATCTTTAACTTCTCTATCTGGGCCTGCCACAGACATCAGGACGATCTGTCTTCCCAAGGCTATCCGAGGGCCCGAAAACGTCTCATATCCTTCACATTATAAGAAGTTCAAAGTTTTTTAGAATTCTAGTAGAGGTCACTAAAGTCAGATTTACTTAAATTTTGTCTTGCTTTATCTAATTTTATTGACTATACAGGGACAGAGTACCAACAAAGCAGAATATATTTTCTCTAAGGATAGGACAGCATAAATTCCACATTATAATAAGACCAATATTTTTGATGAGTATGAACAGACTTGGGTGTCTCAGCTTCAACAGAGATCAGGGATATTTCCCCCCAACACAGCATCAGGTAGCTAAAGAGGAGTGGTGTGCTGACAGAGGAAGGAGGCAGTTTTAGATCTGTGTCATCTTCATCTAGTTACCGCAGCAGCAGGCAGGGTCGAACAGCAGTCAATATGGAAGTTTTGGTGAGGATGGCCTGGTGGAGGTCCTCAATTTTGTAGAGAAGCGTTCTTTATTCTGTAAAGGGAAGAGCTACCATTGTATTAAATAAGACTTAGAATGTGGAAGTTCCCTGCAGCATGGTAACCAAGGAAGCTGAGTCCTCCTCGGAGATATACCATTGTCTTTGTTGTTAGTTAGTACATGTTTGCAGTACATGATGTTTCCATTCCTCCTGTAGAGTCAGCACCCCTACATAACTCACCTTAGTTCCTTTTTTAATCTTTCTTTCCCCTTCCTTCCCCCTTCCTTCATCTCTTGATCACCTTCCCATTTGAGAAAGATCTATCCCTTACTTCCTGTTATCTATCTTTTATTTAGTTCTTTATAATTTGGGTTTTTGTATAAAAGAATCTGCGTGATATTTGAGCTTGTGTGCTTGATTTATTTTCACTTAACATTGTGGTCTCAAGGTGCATACATTTTCCTACAAATGATTCAAATATATCATTTTTCATGGCATAGTCGTACTCAATGTTTTGGTAAATACCACATTTTCTTTATCTGTTCATTTGTTGATAGAAAAATACCTCTTAAAATCTTTCATGAGTTAACTCTCTTGGATCTTAGTTTCTTATGAGAAGATTGAAAGGTCAGAACCACATTAATTTTTCGGTTATGGCTGTGAAGAACCTTACAGATGATTACAAACTGTAGAAGTAAGGCTTTTCCTTTTCCGCAAGGAAATGATTTATAACACAGGATAACATTAGCTGTGATCTCAAAATACATTTTATTATTGATATCCCTCCCATGTATTATTCAATGCCTAAAGTTTACAGATTTTTATTCTGATATGTGTTTATATAAATCTCAAATCTTTCTATTCTGTCAATGAATTTTATAAAATAATTTTATAACCATTTTTCTCACAAAATTAAATTCATAGATCAACTCTGAAGATTAGGAAATTGATGATCTGTTAGTCATTTTTATCATTAGAAGTGAACTAGATTGAATTTTTCAATTTTGAGTTTGACTGCATTTTTCTATGGATTTAATGTGTCTAAAAATTTCCACACATTTTATTTTTCATGGCCTTCGATTCAGTTAAACAAAATGTATTCATTTCCATTTTATAACAAATACCTATTTGAAAGCAGTGTTATAAATGCTGAGTATACAAGTGGACAAGGTGGAAGTGAGCTCTACCCTTAGGGAGCTGACAGTCTAGTGGTAGACACATAATAAAAAAGTCAAAATATATAATGCTTCAATCCTTTCTATTTGAATTAAAAACAAAAATTCTGTTTTTATAGTAATATCTTTTCAGTAGCCACTGAATGTGGACATATCATTGAGGATGTGAAATCACTGATTTAACAACAAAGTTATAAAACTCACTGGGCTTTTAACATTTCTTATTTAAGGTTGGATTACACAGGTTTCCTTTCCTCCAGTTGTTTATCATGAAAACATTCTCAGTATGATGCCAGTTTCTTTATATCTTTTTTTATTAATACAACTTGAAAGAAGCTGACAAGTGAACAGGAAATATTCAAGCATGCTCTATCCTAACTGATTTGTTCAAGAGGATGATTCATTTAATTTCATAAAGGCTCAGTGGGCCAGAACAGTAGATGACCAGGTCAGCAGAGGGAATGTAGGGGAGAAGACGTCTGGAGAAGGATCTATGTAACAAGCAACAATATTTAGTTTTTCAGAGCTGGAGTTCTGCTTGAGCAATTCTGATGTTACCAGCTACAGTCATTTAAAGAGCTGTTGATGCCTCAGGGAAAACATTTTTAAAGTGTCTTATCTAAAAACAGTGCTCCTTGTACTGTGTCATATATATTAAAACTCTGTCCCTTGTTTATACTATAATACATTGTGCCTGATTAAAACTTGTACTATTATAATATGACTTCTTGAGAGTCCAGATGAAATATTCCTGGAACCTTTCTCTTTCTGTTCAGTCTGCTCTGAATGTGATGAAGTATTATTCACCTAGTAAACAAAATAGAGCAGATAGGGATCCATTCAACAATTTTAAAAATAAGAGAAATTTTCTGTACAATGATTTAAAATATTGGAGAGAATATTCTTGGCATCATTATATCACTTTTGTTAGTGATTAATTATGGCCTCAAAGTGGAAAGGATTTCATATTTCTAATAGATTATGTTGTATTTTTTAATATTATTATTTATTGGCTGATAGAAACCTAGAGTTGATGATATACATTTTGTAATAAATAAAATAACTCTGTTCAACATTTTTGTGTAGTGTGGAAACATTACTGGAAGCTATCTAGCATGTATTTAAAGACTTACTTATTTGTATTACATACAACAGTAAAATTCAGGTAGAAAAATTTAAGCTTAACCATTATCATTCACTTTACTTTTTATTTTACAAGAAACTATAAAATTAAAGCAATTTAAGTAAATGCTGTGTTGCAGGTCATAATTTTCTAGAGTGTAGTTTTATGTTAAATGATTTGTTTTGAAAATATGTTCAGTTTTCTCAAGTCAGTCAGAGATGCATATATACCTGGGAGCTTTTATAGAGGGAACTAGGTGGTGCTGTTCTGTCATCTTTGTGTCTTTGTGTCTTCCTTGGTCCTATTATAGATTCATTAGATGCTTTCACACAGTAAATTTATGAGAACGGTACAGCGTTGGTCTCTGAGTGCCATTGTTTTTTTATTAACCAATTAAGTTTATATCTTTGATTTTGTATCTTTGATTTCAGCAGATTATGCAGCAAGTAAAAATTTCTACGAATATAGTAATATACCACAATTTACTACTTCTTTCATTTCTTTAACATTGAAGATACACTACATTCTGAATTCTTCAGATATTTGTACTATGTCTATTTAAAACCTTGTATTCTTCTTTTTATTTGCCCAGACTCTTACAGTTATTTGAGTCAGAATTTAAAGTTTTGACATTTGTACAGTTTTAGAGTTGATTTAATAGAAAGTGCTACAAATGTGCTCCAGAAAGCATTTATATCATTTCAATATAACAAATTTTATTAAATGTTTAAAGAAAAGAAAATAAACCTGTCTCTTGAAAAGAAATTTTGTGTGACTAATTTACTTCCCTGTCAAGAAAACTGACCTATTAGTGTTGTCATATTTCAGGTCCTTGTGCTTTTCAATGACCTTGGTGGTACCCAAGAGTCCAAAATACAACACTTATTTAAACCCAAATAAATAAAATCATAAAAAAGTTATTCCACTCTCCATGTAAGTTTACTACACTTGAATTCCTGGGGTATATTTTCTTGGAAAGAATAAGGCATTCTTTTAGATCCCTTTATACTTCGGGGATGCAGATAAGAGAAAACTTATAAATGATTGCAGGTTTTTTGGTTGAAATCAACTTGTATTCTGTATAAGCAATTATGTTAGGTTTCTTAATTATTTTATACTGCTATATGTTATATAACTTATTCCTATGAACTAGGAAGAGTATGTTATATGACTTATTCCTATGAAAATTGAATATAAAATAATGATGCAGTACTTCAGGTGTTTTTCCCATGTGCCTCCTTGCAGAATTGCAGCTCTGGATATCTATTATTTTGAATGGGGAAATTATATTCTTAATTTCAGATACCATTATTTCTTCCTTTTGATATTTAGATGTTTAAATCCATTCAATTTTACCTTAATAGAAATGTGAATGTTATGTAGAAAACTCTTGATGTTGTCTGTTATCTTGAGAATCTTTTACCTGGGGAAGAGAGAAACCATACAGAATTATAAAAAGTTCTATACAATACCATCTATGTGGAATGATTATCTCTGAGATGAACTTCCTCTAGACTAATAAACATAAGTAAAAGTAGTGCTGGATTTCTGTGCTTGTGCCTGACCTCTCCAAATAAAATGAAAGTCACACATACTCTGAGATTATTCATTCACAAGGAAGGCTTTCATTTTCTATTAAATGAAAACTATCCTATGAAGGATTTATTAACTGTCATTTTAAATATCCATAATCTTAAAATGTGAAGAAACCTAATTGCAAATGGATAAAACCATTTTAATACTAAAACTTGATATTGTATTTTGTGTATGATTATTTTTAATAAAACACTGTTTAGCTCTTAGATATTATGGGTATGAGAGTAAGTCTGATGATTAGTTGTTGCTTCAGAGCTAAAAGTAGATGGGAAGACACCATGCACATCTCTGGCAAAGTTTCTTCTTGGTGGAGGCTCTAGATTTCAAAGTAAAATTGTTCTACACATTTTTCATAATTTCTTGTGGTCATTATTTACTCTTGGAGATGTTTCGTTGGAATAGGAAAATATTTTTTCCATAATTATGTTTAATGAAGATTAATCTACAGAAGTGTAGCATAATATTGACAATTAGTAATCAGTGGCAAAAAAAAAGAGATTCTGATGTCATCTCATCATTACAAATGCTTCTTTGGAAATTGCTATAGAGATTTCTTTTAATCTTTACATGTTTTATTAGTGATGAAAGATTTATAACTTTAAAAGGTTTACAGAAACTACAAGAAAAACAAGAATGGATGGTGAATTTCTTTTGAGATAGCAGAATGGGTGAAAAAGCCAGAAAAGAAGCTGAGGATAACTAGGACAATAAAACAAATACATACTATAATAGAAATGTAGTTGTTGTAGACCTTTTAACTATATTTTGATTATACTGATAGAGAGGAGACTCTCAAAGAAGACTTGATATAGAATAAAAGCCCATACCAGCCAAAAAGATTTGAGGGTTCCTCAGACCTGACATATATTGATGAAGATTTGAGTGGAACTGTGTAATAATTTAGGATCATCTTTAGTGCAGTATGTCCGGAACCAAACTCTAGTGGAAGAACACTGGTAATGACATTAACAGGTAAGTCTAAATGATACTAACCATATATGTATGAAAATCAAATAATGAAAAAACTTTGGGGGGTTACATTACCACAGACAATATTTTCTCATATGCAATTTATATCAAAATGAGGTCATTCTAAATATATCTTACCTGATTGCCTTTGATTGTGCCAAGTTTGAATTTGTCTTAAAAATTAGTACTCTATTATCTTTATCTGGCATTAATATAAGTGATGGAATACAACAATTAGGATATGCTTGTGTTTTGCAGGCCAGTCTCTGGTTAAGCTCCTCTTAGTATGGCTTTCCAGTTTACAAATTGTCACGTTTTCAAAAGTGTCTTCTTAGTGGATGCATATGTTAAGTTGTGAAACTAGAAAAAACAACAAAACAGAAATAGTTCTTAAAAGCAGCAATGGTTTCATCATTGATTTGTTTTTATGCTATATTGACTTCAAAACAATCCATAATTTACTACAGCAGTCTCTACACTTGATTCCTTAATGTGCCAATTAGCAGGTGTTTCAAAGAGAACGTGGCTTATTTGAAACTAAAATCTTTAAATTTTTGAACAATTGACATTTTGAGGAGCCAACTTCCTTATCCAAAAGTTTAAAAATATATAGAACTTTTCAAAAAAGAATCAACTCATTTGCAAAAATCTTTGTTTTCTCTGTTCACATAAAATATATAGTGTAGAGATATATGACAGACATTTAGAAATGAAATCGGTACACTTACTAATCTACACATCAAGAAATGAATCTAATCATGTAAAATTCTGAAATAGTCCTTTTGGCAATATCTAAGACATTGGCAGTGCTATCAGAAACTATTTATATTATTAACTTGTGTATATTTTCTGTCATTTCCCTATTGTCTGGTAAACTGTGCAAGTGCAAAGATATCATTTTCTTTTTTTTTTTTCTAATTTTCACCTTATAGCATATTGCCTGGCACATAGTTGTTTTCTAAATCTTTGTTATGTAAGATAATTTTTTACAGAAATCAATACCTTTATTTAAAATACATCTATTTAATCTTAGTTACGATTGACTAGAGCTTAAGTCCTTTTTTCTTCAGACATGCTATGTGCTATATTTGGTTATATCCATGTTATATGAGAATATTTGTAGTTGTGCTAATACTGCTGCTGTTCATTAAAAAACAAAAATAAAAAAGACTTTATTTTCTGAAATGCCAAAACACTTTTCAAAGTACTGGTATATTTCCTATGTTAGTTGTTTATAGTTGCTAATAGTTCAAGATATACATACATATTTGTGTGCATGTGTGCTCATGTGTGCATTTTACACCATAAGTTGTTTGAAGCCATGAAACTGTAACTGAATTACGGGAAAAAAATAAAGTCAAAGATTATAATAGGCCGTATGGGAAATTCTACATAAGAAGCATGTTTTAGCAAAATGGGATGAAAGTTTAAAATAAGCTCTGCTGCACTTTAGATTTAAACATGATCTCATTTCAACCCTGTTTAAATCTTATTTCAGAGGCAGCACAGTGTAAATGGAAAGTACCAGGGACAGGGCATCAAGAATTAAAGTTCTGATTATGACTGTGCCATTGCTTCTCTCTGTCACTCAGGGTTCTCTCCAGGGGTCAGTTACTCACTGGGTGTTAGGGTTGGATTATGTCCAAAGACTCTTTTCACCTTGAAGACTACAATTCAGCAGCCAAAATAAAATAAATGAATATACTTTGCAAAGGCTAAGGTATGATTATTTCTTTGTCATTAAATGAAAAGTTTTAATCAGGCAAAAGAGCTATAAAAGGATGAAATATATTTCTAGTAGAGTTTATAAAATTCTACTGATGCACACTTCCTTCAGATATTTAAAATATGTGTGTGTCTGTTGACTTTGGCACACTTATTGCTGTATAAGTATATAAATAAATCAATCAAGTACATAAATCGATAAATCTTCGTGGTGTATGATTCCCTTTGTTTTAAAAATATGTGCATGTACAGATATTTCATTTTATTTCTGATTTTGACCTTCTCCATCATGTGAGCCATGGATAACTAAAAGTGCTATTTTTGAAGAAATATTCAAAAATATCAGAAGGGAAACAGTGATTCTAGAAATAGACCAATAAATGAAGATTATTTTACAAAAAATACCATTAACTTTTAAAAAATTTAAGTTACAGCTCCAAGCAAAGATAATACTCCTCAACTATTGCAAGAGTACTTAGATTTTTGTTGAAAAATTATTTCCACATAGGACAGCTAGACTTTAAAATGGAATGTGAGGAAATGCTTTCTTTGTGTCTAAAAAGAATAGATGATTTTTTTCATCTTATCAGGTGATTTAAAGTGCACTTTCTTCAACATAAAGTTGGAGATCTGAAGGGCCTCAAATCATGAGATAGCTCATCATGAAACCAGTTTTTACAATTTGAAACTAATCCAGAATTTCACTTTTATTTAATGGAATTTATTCTGAAGAAACCCAAATGCTTATTATTCCCATTCTAAGTATGTCATAAAATAAAGGTTTCATGGATTAATGTAGAGAGGATTTCATAATGACCCTAATCATAATCATACAAAGAGTTAAATTCCCTTCATTATGGAGCAAGGCAAATGCAGTGTTTATAGGCGATGTAGAAGGTCAGTCCTCAGACTAATTCACGGACAGCCCCAGATGCCTGGCTAAGCTGCCAACACAGTTGCTTTCTGAGTCTGCCAGAAAGTCAGCTGCAGCTGCAGGAAACATTTTCCTCCCTCCATCCATTGATAAGCCTGTGGACTTTTACAATTGCCATGGAAAGAACAGAATTAAGAAATGTAATTCAGGGTGATGATCACCTCACTTAACTCTATTAATGCTTTTCAAATTAATTTATTATGAACAGCAAAATATAAACAGGTAACAGTTTTTACACACGTGCATGTTCTCAAATAATCCAATCACATTTTGGAAAGTAAGGTGACATAATTATCTTTTATTTTGACATTTTATTCTGTTTTGAAATTTCTGGTAAAATAATATTATTAATGATACAATGCTACTGTTTTGTATTGTACTGTTCTCTGCAGTTAAAGAAACATAACCACAGATTATGGGTGCAAAGGAAACTAATATGGTGTGATTTTGAAATCTAACAGGGCTGCCTTCTGATCTCCCTTTGCTGTGTACCTTTGAGAAAGTTATTTTACATCTTTGAGCTTAAAGTATTTCACCTGAAAAAAGGATAACTGTGATATCTTTCTCATAGAATATCATGAGGATTATTTAATTAAAACAGTAAAATACCTGGTACCATGTCCAGAAAATCATGGACATTCAATAAAATCGTACGGATACTGTGAAAAAACCCAAAATAATTGTTAAATGCAAAATTTGTATGAGAGCCTCAGAATTCTGAATGCACACTCCTCAGTGGTGTTTTACATTCTATTTTTATGAGTATCATAGGAATAAAAGTAATATAATGGGATAGATTTGGAGCTCCCTGAGAATAATCACAGAAAAATTTGAAAGAAAATATTACTATGTTTTTTTTCATTTTAAGTCTAAGTTTGGGCCAGGGTGCTAGAGAAAGAAAGGACATGGGAGATGAGGGAAAGAATCTTAATGTAATATAATATTGTTTGTAAATCTGCAAGTAAGTACTGGTAGAGAAGTGGCCTTCAAATGTTACAGCAGCATTGTACTTTAAATTACTTGCATTTTGGACCTCATACCTATTTCTGTATTTGAGTCTAGACAGATTTTATTTGCTCATTTTTCTTTCTTCCTTTTCTTTGTCCTCCCTCCCTTCTTTCCTTTTTTAGTTCTGTTCTGCTTTAAAAGTAAATCAAAATGTACCATACCACATAGAGTATATTTTGTTGAAAGTATAACATATATTCTTGGAAAGAGTCATCTTATTTTTATACAGATGGGTTTCAGGAATGAAATAAAATCAGGCATCAATGATCTCACCAAAAAGTGTACTAGTCAAGAGGGAGCTGATGCCAAGGTCTATGGAGTGATCAGTCTCCTGCTTTTCTGTTTTCAAGTACAGTTAGGTTTTAGTGGGAGGCATTGTTGTAGGCAGCAAGTGAAACCTTGCCTGTGTTGTCTTTACACTTCTGTTTTCAGCGTGGCTCACATGTAAACTATTCATTATATAATTCAGTCAAGTCTTACAATGGCTAGGCTACTATATTTTAGCAGATAGGCTATGTGCCCATTTGGGATATCAATATTTGATATCTCCTCTCCCATGACTTTTAGTTGAATAGAAATAGTGTGGATGTGTCTTTCTGATGCCACACTAGAAATGTACATTCTCAGAGAGAAATAGCTCTTTTTAGGATTTATCATTATCAAGGTCACGGAATATGCGCATTGACCAAATTATTTTTATTAAATGTATTTATGGATGTAGTAAAAAACCAGTCTTCCATTTTAGTAATTCAGAATTTAAGCCTATAAATATTGTTATACAAAACTTTTAAGTCATTATGCTGATAGTTTGTATCAATATAATCTAATTATCTGGATATAGACCTAAAATTTGAGATGCAGATTTCTACCAAGCACATACACTAATTACATTAGTATAGTTTTTAATTTAACATACACAATATACACAGACTTTTAATTAATAGATATAGAAAAGAAAAATAGTTGTGTGTAGATACATGAAAGGATTAGGATTTAGGGTTATGTTATTTTTGTTGTATGTGTGAGTGCCATATAAATAATATAAAATATTATCTTTCTTTCAAAGAATTTATTAGAATTTGAGGTGGGATTTTAAAAAATAGTCTGTAGTGATAAAAACATTTCTTAAGAAAATTATCTTTGTCTTCTAAAAATAAAATATATTTTTAAGCATGAGAAGTTTATTAAACACTAAAATATGAAATGATAATACAATTAGTGAAATATAGGCAAGAATTACAAAGCATAGAATGTTTTTTAAATAGTGTAACTGTAGTGAAAGGCATTTATTGTACTACATTTGAAATAAGATGATCATATTTTCATGTATCATATTTGGTTATTTACAAGCTTCATATTTTATCTTGCTATTTACTATTTTTTGCTGTAAGTAAAAGACCACTAAAAATGGCTATTGAGATTTCTTTTGTTAATTTTTTTTTACATCAAATACTTGGGAGATTACATCTTCTAATCTGTAAGTGTTATGATAAAAATAATTCTCCATAAAAATAGTTTGTTTCTTCTGGAGTGGTCCTATTTATACAATTTTCTTTTTAATTGAAGATGAAAATGTATATAGCTTTTTATTAATTTTTATGCAGTTGTTTGGAATGTTATTGTTATATTTGGAATTTCACTTAAGTCAATTTCTAATAAAACAAGTTTTATGAGCAATCAAATGGACATCTTTTAAGAGAATGCTGATGAAATAATACCTGCACATTGCAGGGAAATCGTTTTTCTGTGCAGAGTTTTTAGAGGTGTCAGAAATCATTGTCTACCTCCCCTTTCTTTCTGCCTGGAGCCAAGCAGGGAATTAGGAAATGAAAAGAAGCGCTCTACACACAATGGCCTTCAGTGAATATTATTGATGACTAGACACCTGCTAGGATGTAAAGGCATTTAATCCATATTATTTTGCCTTTTAACTTGTCAACTCAGACATGGCAGCCAGAAGAGTTTTCTGTCAAACATTAGCTTTTGCATTGCATTTCAATTTTTATTTTTCATTCTACATGTGGGGATTTAAATAATATGACTGTATTTAAATAATATGACTGTATTTAGCTATGAAGGTGAGCTGGGAACATATATTCTTTACAAAAACATTCACAGAGTATGATATACATAGGTCATTAGTAACTTCGAAAATTATTCTTATGAATAAATATGCCCCAAAATGTAATCCTTTTTGATTTCCTGTCTTTACAAATGCTTTCTTCATTGTAGTTAATCAACACTTGCTCTTGTAATAACAATTTAGTCCATATGAAGTTATTTTGAAGGATATCTTAAAAGGTAATTAGGTTTACATTACTATTGTCTAGACAACAGACAATTACATATTTCTAGGAGATGGAAACAATGAGTTCCTCCAATCCAGGAAATTTAATGTCTCCTGTGCTGAGATCTGTAATACATGGTAGACCATTGTTACCACCTGAGAACTAAATTCCTTCAGACATGTTAAAAGAAAAAAGTTTTCCCCTACTTTTTCAAATTATAGAGAAGATAAAAACTGTGCAAATGGACTTTGATATTAGAACAGCAGAATATATCCTACATATTGGGAAAATGATTTGTGAAACATAAGCTTTATAAACAACTGGAAAATTCTTCTCATCACTTGTATATATATTCTGATAATATATTACATTTCATTTTGTAATTCTAAAAATATTAGAGTTCTGAAAATTGTAAAAATAATCTTTTCTCAACATCTCGGCAGCATATCATCTGGTACCTGCTATACAACACAACACAGTCCTGCAGTTCAGCACAGTTCTGCACAGTTTTGAGCTTTTCTGTGTCTCACCAAATTGTGTGTTATGCTTGTCTTTCAAGTCATTTTGTTGACATAGTTTTACAATTTGATGTTAAGAATACAGGGTAAAAAGAAAATGTTAATATGAGCTTTAAAATATATTGATTGATCTATTTAGTGAAGCACACAAATAAGAACTGGAAGACGAGTGCTGAATAATCTAGCAATTATAGATATCTAGGCTTTGGTTGTTATTTTACAATGCCTATTGGATATCTTCACAGGAAGAAAAAAGGGGGGAATGCACTCAAAAACAGCAGGCCTACACAGTGAACTCATTGTCTTCTCCAGTTGTTGCCCCTCTCTTTGGCCTGTGCATCTCTGGAGTTTCCTAGCTTGGTTATTGCCTTCATAGCTACCCAGATATCTAAGCTAGGAAAACACTTGAAGTCTTAACTCCTCCATCTCCATTACCTTCCACATTAACTTAATCAACACCCTCTAGGTGGCCTTTTCTTTTCACCAGCATTGTCACAGCCTTGTTTGGATCCTTGCAGCCTTTCATCTGCACAGTTGTTACATTCTCTCTTTTTCCAGTTTGCTCCCACTGCCTGAACCCTCCACACTATCTCCAGCTTTTTATTCTTAAAAAAGAGGGGTTACTTTTCTTTTCTATGAAAAGCTCTCTACACGATCTCTCTTTTCAACACTAATTAAAGCACAAACTATTTAGCTTGACATAAAAGATATTCTCATTTTGACCCAAATGCCAGCCACTTACTGTTAACTACTACACCCACTCTCTGAGAGTCCTAGTCCCATTGAAATTGCAGCATTTTCAAAGTCACATACATCTTAATGTGACTCTGCTTTTACACATGCCAACATTAACAGCTAAGAGAGTGTGCTAATGATTTCAGGTGTAACTTGAAGTAATCTTGAGAGTAAGCCATATTTGATAACCTGAGCTGTATGAGAAGGTATTTCTAATGGTGAAAGTTAACAGGTAATAAGATTGTGAATCCATTTCTTTACGAACACCAAAAGGAAACAAAATGAAACCAAGGGCCACAGATTTTTGATTTATTTCTAAGATAGTTCATGCTTTCAAGAATTGTTGTTCTAAAGATGATCAATTTATTAATCATGTAGCTCTTGTATTACTAAAGCTCCAGTTGAGTATTTTCACAGGTAGTTTTAATATTTTCCCAGCAATATTCTTTTATAACCTTGTGAACTATATCATAATTACAGTTTTAGATTCAAAAAATTGACATTAAGAATGGCATGAGTACTCTGGTCGGCAGATATTTTAATTCTTAAATAGACTTATGAAATATTAATAAAACTAAAGTTGTTTAAAACTAAGCAATATTATAAGTTACATTTTTTAAAAAATGTAACTAGATACCTTTATATTAATATTTAGGTAATATCATAAGAATTTTTTAAACATAACTTTTGTCAAACCAAAGTCATAGAAGTAATATACTTTTCGGTTTTTTACGGAGATTTTTCACTTTTTGTTTCTCTTTGTACATGTTTTTGGTATATGACAATTACATTCATCGTAGGCAGTTGGTATGTGGACATAAAGCATCTTAATTCTCTTCACATCCCCTCTAACCTCCTTCCCCTCTCCCTCTATCTCTTGGTCCCCTTTCCATTTACAAAGATTTGAATCACTCTAGAGATTAATTTTTAATCATGGCTCATTAATAGTAATTAAAGTGAGTGAAGAAAAAATGAGCTTTCACCCATGTTTGCTTCTTTGATATAAATGATTACATGTACTCCATTTAAGATATTTTCATATATTCTTCACTAAAGAATCATAGGAAATGAGCCATAATGTCACTAAAAGCAAACTATTTTATATTTTTTCTTCTTTAATAGAAGCAGTTATTTTAGTAGCATTGCTGACCTGATAATTGCTAGTGGGTCTAAATTGGATGTACTTCAGTTAATGCATCAGTAAGTGAAGTACCTTCAATGCAATTAAAAGATTCTAATCTAACCAAAGAAAAGATCTTGTTCATATTGACCACTTTAAATTCAGACTATGATTTCATATATTTTAAGTGGTCCCTGGCTTAGCTGACCCCATTAGTGGGATACAGCTCTCCTTTGACACAGCCAGCTCCTGCTGAATAAGCATTTCTGAAAGTTTCTGAATGAACCTCATCAGACAAAGATCATTCGCCTAATTTCAGAGAAGAGAGGCAACACAGAGTTAAAGAAAATCAAGATATTTTTAGCCTAAAGATTGAGGAAATACTAGATGAAGGGAAGGATAATGATTTATCAAGCAACAATAGTTATTGCATTTGAGGTGGACTTGATATTAACTTTTTTTCTACAAGGTATTCCAATTTTATCAGATATTTGTGACTGTTTGCTGAGTGATCAGGATTTTTCAGCTTTTTTCTTGGCAGTAATAGTTTTTGTGTACCTACCCACAGAACTTAATCTGCAGGGATTATGTTTCTTTGAATCCAGGGTGCTTGCCCCTGCTCTGTCTCCCTCTACTCATACAGGAAATGCAGTTCTCAAATGAATGTACAAAGAAGAGTATTAGTGGTATGCAAGTTGTTACACTTAAGGGATAAAAGTTTGGTTTTTTTTCTCTAATTTTCTGTTTGGAATGGATCTTGCATTTCTAAATTAGAGAGCAAACATTGGAAGAAGAATGAAAAGCTTCTTACCCACATTAAAAATGATTGCAGTGGTTGGGTCACTAACTGCATTTGTAATTCAGTTCAATTGGTTTTGTAGGGAATAGCGCAATCTCTGTATTTTGACAATGAGTATGTGTGTATGTAACCTGGTTGACTTACCAGAGGCTTTCTTTTAGGTGGTGTCTCTTAAATTTTACTGAGAAGTTGGGAGAGATGTCCCAAGGAACTCTGCCACCCAGATGCCATTTAAACTGCTAGTTTCTGCTTTTTTGTATAATGCAAGGCAAATTGCTGAGTGAAAAGGATTTATTTTACTAGCTATGGAGAAAAAGTAAAGTTAGCTTCAACATTCATTTAAGAAATTTTCTATGGCACCTTGAATTCCTGTTCTGTAGGATGTTAAGCATACTTCATCATAGCCATCTACCAAATGATAGACCTCCTGTAGGTGAGATTTTTAGTTTTTCTCCTCTTATACTACTACATGATCTATTCAGGTTTGGTAAGCCTGCTGTCAGTGTATGACATGAATTTAAAGTGGTTAATCTTGTTTGATTGTGTAGATTATGTAACCACAGTTTTATTAACTGTGGTTATTAATACATCTTTATTAAAAGTTATAGTGTATATGAAACTTTCCAAGCAGTCAGCAACTCATATTTGTTTATTCCTAGCCCAGCTGTCTCCCTGACTCCCTAGACCATGCAGTGCCTTGCCATCCACTAATGTACCACAACTGTTCTGGGATGCATCTGTTTTCCTAATTGGTGGAACTGATAAGGATAAATGAGCCCAATTCTCCCCCTGCAGGGATGTGTGTGCTATCACGAAATCACTGAACACAGCCCTTATCTAGGGGTGGAAGGACAAGAATTACCTCTAGGGAGGATCCTGATTGGGAGCTGTAGCCACACACATGGAGGAACAAAACCAAGTTGAACCAATGAGAAATGAGAATTACTGAGTTGCTTTAGCAATAGTCCTAGACTTCCAGGTAGAGCCAGGCTGGATGCCCATTTGCATTTCTACCTGCCTGTTTGGAGTGTCTGAGAGACATAGAAAAAGGGATGTTTCCTTCTCCTAAAGGATGTTTTCACTGGATGCCAGATATTAGTATCCTTTTGATTTGACATGCCCCTCCAGGGTGCACATTTTACATATGACTTCTGTTTTGTTATTCTTTAATAGTCTTTGGAATCTTTGCTAGCATTGGCCTGAAATAAAGTTCTAGCTAAGGTTCTCTTGTATTATTTTTGTACCTTTTTGTTTAATAGAATGCTTCTCTTTATAATCTCCTGGAGAACCAGGGTTTTTAGCTCTTTTATTTATTGCACCATCCATGACCTCTACCCAATCCTAACATATAGTAAATGTTCAGTAAATGTTTGTCGTGATCAACAAATTTAACTCAATAAATTTAGCTTTCTCTACCCTTGGACTACATTCACAGGAACATGTAATATCAATTTGTCATCAACTCTTTTGCTTTGAAATCCTCATTGGCCCTTTTCTTTAGTTTTGTCCTATTTATCCACTGCTTTCAGTCAGACTTATTTTTGACTGAATTAATTTGATCACTTGTTTACTATTACTGACCCT
Organism: Heterocephalus glaber; assembly: GCF_053883595.1. Lineage (NCBI taxonomy): Eukaryota > Metazoa > Chordata > Mammalia > Rodentia > Bathyergidae > Heterocephalus > Heterocephalus glaber. The sequence goes on from NW_028258138.1 coordinate 37,542,507, forward strand.
TTTACTGTGCTTTCAATATTTCCCTTACACTAACTTAAAATCCTTTGCCGTGTTTCTTTAAATTCCATTTTGAAATCTTATACATATTATCTCCATACTTAAACTAAAGATACATTTAGTTTGTTTCCTTCTACTGTCCTGAGCTGAACTCTGCCTAAACTGTTGTGCACTAAATTATTTTATTGTAAAAATGATTAAGTAAGTTAGAAAATTTTGAACACCTGATATTTTCTATACATAATAATTGTCTTTGAAGTATAGACGGGAATGACAAAGTAAAAACAATAAAGTACCATGGTTGAGGTACCATTCATGGCTAATATGGAATTCCAGTTCTGCCTCTGCTATTTTTGCAAACTTGAAGGTCAATAATCTATTTGATGTTTCTCCATGTGCAAACATAGTGAATGTATTACATGATAAATGAAGCTTCTTGTAGCTTTAAAATTTAGTTATTGTGGTCCAGGGATTTAGCTTAGTGGTTCCACCGCCTGCCTCACAAGTACAAGGTCCCAAGTTCAATCGCTGATACCCCCAAAAAAAAAAAAAAAAAAAAAAAAAGTTACTGCAGTGGTAAATGGGAGTAGTTTTTAAGAAATTGTTTATGTTTGATAATTTGAAACAAGTTTGTTTAAAATATTTCATGGAGTTTTCACATTGACTTTAGTTCCTTTATTTTCCTTAGGAATAAGTTTTATGGTTTTTTTTTTTTTATTATTTTTTTTTAAGTTTTATTATAGTTGACCTTAGGCCTGTATTACTTTTGCACTTGACTTACCAGGTTAAAAGTTTAAAATGTGCAGTTATTTTAATAGATAAGCCATTAATAATAGCAATTAAAATGAATATATTCTGAAAACATATTTAGTATCTTCTTTTGTACGTTTGTAATGGGCAAACTCGATTGTAAGGGTTGCATGAGTTATTTTCCTTTTGCATCCTAGGAGAATTATTTTTTATCCCTTAATATAAAGTTTATGCTTACATATTAATAAACAAATAATTGTTTAAGCTAGAAAATAAAAATAAATAATTTTATAGCTGCCAATTTCAAAATTATAATCAAAATTAAAAGACTTCATAACTTAAGCTGCTTTCCTACTAAATTGTGTGTGGTTTTGTGTGTGTTTTAGTTTCTTCAATTATAAAGCTATAAAGTTAGATTTAATAGAACTATCGAACTCAGTATTGAATTAACTGAAATAATTTTTAAACTTAGTACTTCATTTGTCACATAACAACTCTATAAATGTTAAGTATTATGATTATTTTATCCCTAATCCACTTCATTCTTCCACTTACCTATTTTAAAAGAAAAAAAAGTAAAATCAAATGACAGTAAAAGAAAAAGCCTAGCCATTTAAAAATAAGAGAAATAAACTACGAAGAAAATGTAATAGGGTTACAGATTCTTATAATGTATACTTAAGTGCAATACTTAATTCATTGAATATTGAATATGCTGACAATATTGTACTGAAAGAGATTTAATATTTAATGATCACATTATATTTAATAAAACATGAGAGGGTATGGATTTCAAGAATAAAATTCTATCCATTAACAGGAAGGTTTCATATAAATGAGTTTCTATATAATTGTCCTGTAGACAAAAGCACATTTATGATGTATTAATGTGACCCCCTAATAACCATATCTGAAATTCTTGATATTTTAAGTAATTTAACAAAACATTTTACTGAAATGATTTATATATTATTTTTATTTGAGCACTTGATCTAATGTAATTTATGTAATTTTGCTTTATAAGTACTATTTATGTGAATTATAAAGTAGCCACAATAACTGGAACCCACTGTATTTTATTATATTTCAATATTTAGCTATGAGATTGATTTTAAAATAGTTTAACAATTTATTTCTTTCCTGTATCAAAATAATCAATTTATTATGTTAATTGATTTATTCTTACAATATACTCTGAAAGAATAAATGGTTCTTTTTTTGCCCTTAATTGATGAAGAAGATACAGTTGCTTAACTTATTAATTAAAATTATTTTTAGTACTAAATTAAGATACATGTGGTAAGTTTTCAATATTTCTTTAATGAAAATGAGTTGGAAGAAATATCCTTTTATAGGAATCAAAAAGATTTGTAATTTAGACTTGGTCTAACATTCTTTAAATAATTTACTATCTAGTATTTCTGTTGAAAGAAAAATCAAATACAGAAATAATTTACTGATTTTTTATATTAGCTTCTTGATTCTTCTATCTTCTTAGTTCATAAATTACAAATATCAAAACATTTGACACTGTATTGTCAAAAATACTTATGTTATATTTTTATTGTTGTATTTGAGAAATGAGGTAAAGCGATATATGCCCATGCATAACAGGTTATAGCTCTCTTGATTAACTTTACATTTTGGTAAATGCCAGGAGAACCAAACCAAACTTATATTTTGTTTCCCTGTTGAATAAATTAGATTGTTTACTCTGAATTAATCTGTGGTCTAATTGGTTTATTTTGTAAACTGTTTTGTATTTCTGGATCTGTTGTAGGCCCACAGCCTATGAGGATCCCTCCAGTATTTAAATTTCCTCAGTAATTTTCTATGTTTTTTTTAATACATAAGAAGTTAGTAATATAGGGACTGTGAATTGTACTGAAACATTCATTGGACCAAAGAGCCATTTTGGAATGTGACCTATATTCTAGGTACAAAGCACTTCCTGTGTGGCAACCATCTACATACTAGACCTGTCCTAGAAATGAGCTTAAGGTGAAATTATAAAATAGCAAAGTGATTTTGTGGTATTTGTTAACTTTCTAGATGGCTCTTCTGTCTTTCTAAAGCTTTTCATTGCTGAAACAACTGGGTAAACAATATCAGTAACAAATCCTACGTAAAATAATAATATTATCCTCTACACTCATTTTAAAATGAGAAAATCCAAAACACCAAAAACACCAATTGCTGGGCCAGGGATTTAGCTCAGTGGTTCTGGCACCTGCCTCGCAAGCGTAAGGTCCCAAGTTCTATCTCCGGTACCCCCCAAAAAACCAAACACATAAACACCAATTGTTTGCTGGGATGTGGAGCAAAAGGCATATTTATACATTGATAATTAGACTACAAAATTGAATAAACATTTTAAAACGCTGCTTGGAAGTTTCTTATAAGATTGAACATACTGCTAGCATATGAAACAATATCACACACTTGGTATTTACCCAGAGATATTGAAAATTTATGTGTACACAGAAACTTGCAATTGGATGTTTACAGGAGGTTCATTAAGAATTGTCAAAACTTGGAAGCAACTGAGATGTTCTACAGTAGGTGAATGGATAGACTATGGTACATCCAGGCAGTGGTATATTATTCAGCACTAAAAGTAATGAATTAAGAAGCCAAGAAGAGACAAGAGGGAACTCAAATACCTATTACTAAGTGAGAGTAGCCATCCTAAAAAGCCATTTAGAATAGGTTTCTGCAAAAGGTAAGACTATAGAGATAGTAAAAAGATCAGTGGTTGTTAAGGCTTAGTTGAGAAGGAGAAATGGATAGGCAGATCAAAGATTTCTAGGGAAGTGTATCTACTTTACATGACAGTATAAGGTAGACACAGGTCTCTAAGCATTTTTTCAAAGACATAGAATGTACAACACTAGGAGTGAATCCTAATGTAACCTGTACAGCATGGGTGCAGTAGAGATGTGTTACTGTAGATTATTAACAAATGCACCACTTTTGTGTGATGATGGGGGAGGGTATTCCTGTTTGGGAACAAGAAAATTATAAAATCTCTCTACATTTGCTGTGAACATAAACTGCATAAAATTTAGTCTATTAAAATAGTCATGATATTTTACTTTTATTTATGAAATTTAATTAAAAATAAAGCTAATATTTAAGAAAAGTTCTGTTATCAGAAACTTGTGGTTTCAACACAGTAACCACTAGTATCTCAAAAGTGGCAAAAAATAGCTTTCTGTATAATGACAACATGATAGTAGTAGAGAGAATATCAATAATTGTGCAAGAGACAGGGAAAGAAGCAGCCTTTTCATGTAGATTTCATCTTTGTGAAATTAAAATGAATTCTCATATATTGGATATTGCATTATGTCAATTCTGGATGTAATGTTTAGCAATCTCAGTAACTAGTAATTTCAGTTCTGTTGCTATTTACTTACAAGTTACAGAAACAAACTATCTTAAGAAAAAATTAGGTACTTCTTAATATATCTAGGAAATTATATCATTATCCCAGATTGATTCAATACCTATCACTGTTTCTAGGGTAAACAGTGGAAACACATATAACTGGGAAGGAAATTCTGGAAAGAGGAGCTTGTTACCAAAAGAGATAGGAATAGGCACAGTCCACTACAGTGATACACAGGAGTTAGAGTAGTTAACTGTATGTTTTGAAACTCACTAGAGTGATTAGGTAACAGAAGCCACCAAAATGGGTAAAACAATAGTGTCTTCCTAATCATGTGGAGTAAATTACTGGACAAGGAAAACTAAACACAGGAGTAAAGAGATAGTATAGACCATGAGAACGGAAGTAGTGGTAATGTTAGGATCAAATTACTGGCAGTCCTTCCTGTGACTTGCCAGGTCAACTTTGAAAATTCAGTTTCAAATGGTGCAGTGCCAGTCAGTGATGCTTCGTTAGGAAAAGCTGAGCATAAACTCATGAAGGTGTGGGATTTCCACAGAAAATATTGTGACTTCAGCTTCCTGAAGTGAATTTCTGAAAACTGTTAGCAGAAGCCCACTGGCTGATATGAACTGTCATTTTTCCCATTTAGAAATGTTCTAAAGGAATTAGGATACTTTATTTAGCTCATTCCATGCTTGGTAGCCTTAGGGACCAGAGCAAAGAATGCACCCTGACTCTTGCTGTCTGCTATTACCTCTAAATGCATCTTTACCTAACACTAAATATGAATGACATAATCAGAGTTATAATACAAAAGTAACAAAATTAAGGTTAAAACTCATTTGCATCTGTTAAAATTGCGTTTCATTAATGATATTCCCACTAAATTGTACCTGTTCTTTGAAATTGTTATATTTGTTCAAAAGCTCACAAATTAGTGTAAACTCATGTGAGTGTGAACATTCTTTCAGCATTATGAGATTCCAGAAAATCTGAATAGGATGTTTCCGTTGTTAGATAATTTTCCAGATGCCTTTTTTGTGCTCAGATAATTCCAATGGCTTCCTTTCAACACTTCAGGCTTGCCCTGCGTGCTGTATTAGAGTGTGTGTAACATTTGCGAGCAGATTCGGCCCAGACCTTGCTTTCCACTTCTGACTCCCTAAGTCTGAAGAGAGCCTGCCAAGACCAGTATAGTACAGCCTAATAAATACATTTTCACCGATTTTCAAAGTTCTCTTCTTTCAAGTGTCAATATTGTATGTGTTACGATAAGAGTAGTTTAATTAATTATGGTTTTTACTGAATAAAATACATTAAGGCTACATTTACAGCAAACCTCAATATTTACAAATGATAGTGAAAGCAGTGATTCATATATGATCATTTATGAAGGTACAGATTTAAAAGCTTAATTCTATCAAGAATGCTATATGCTTAGGTAAGTAGGACATCAAAAAAAGGGAAGAGAAAGATTTAATAAATGGACTAAAATAAAATTACTATATTGTAGCATATTTAGATATTCTACATATCTATGTATATGTAGATATGCTATAATACAGCATATTTATATATACATAAAACTGTTTTAACCAATTTAGAATATATAAATATCCACCTAAAATACTCATTCCCTCTTGAGTGTTTAAAAATGTCTAAATACTGATAGCAGATAACTACCATAAACTAATTTTTATTAACATGTTTGCAGAAGCATGATACATGAACTTGTCACATTCTGTGAGTGCTAAACAGCTGCCACATTTTCAAACTATTGGTCAGTCCGCTGATCTTGTTGAAGAATGGCAAGTGTATTTGCTAACTAGTTAAAGTAGAACTAGAGAAGAAACATAGTCCCTCAATAACTCAGAACACCAAGTTTGAAATTCTGGGATACTGGAAAAGTATTTGATTTGCAAAAGTAATCCAATTTCAGAATATGGGAATTAAAGGAGAACTTTTATCGAATGAGATTTCCACAATGAAAATATGGCTGCAGTATAAAGAAAAAAAAAGCAACCTGGATTTTAGAGTACCTGCTTCGTATCCTGCTGATGTGTAATTTTAAGAAAGTTGCATAGTATTTTATAGCCTCATTATCTTCCTCTATGAAAGGAGATGATAATGCATATGTTAGGTAATTGGTGGAAATTATCCATAGTGCTAAATATTGGGTCAATGAAAGAGATTAATATTGTTCTATTACTTTAATGTTTACTGTCAGTATTTAATCATTCCTCTGGCTTCACATTTTCTATGTTTTTAAGCATATTGCAGAAATGTACTTCTTCTATAAAGGTAGCCTAGATTATATAGGGCTAGTAAAAGATGGATGAAAGTTCAGAGTTGACAACAAATGCCTGATTAATAATCTTGTTATTCTGTGATGGGATTTATGACTAGGTATTTATCCTTGGACTAATCAAGTGATGGGTTTTTTTCATGCCTATTGTTCACTTCAGTACAAGATACAGTGTAACCTCTTATCTCAGATAATTACTATAAATATGGGCAGATAAATGTGTAGGATCTTTCTACTCAAGCAGAATCTGACACTTTCACCTTCTCAGTGCACTCCCTGCTGGCAGTTTATTTTAAACAATTTTAAAATTGTGCATTTTACTTTATTAATTAAAATGATGCATTATGTAATTTATCCTTGTCTTCCTATGCTTTGTATTTTTTATGAAAAATACATGACCTCATATTTTCTTTTTCCTTAGTTTAGTAATTTTATATTATAGCCTATTTGTCTAATGTCACTGTCTTCTAAGTTAACAAGATAATTTCAATGTCAGAATCATTACAAATGCTTTAAAATGTCCTTTAAATCTGTTTCACTCAATGAATTTCAATAAACCTATGATGCTTAACAATTCCTTCCAAAAACAATGAATTAAATGACAAGGAAAGAAAATAGCTTCAGGAAAATGTTTGGGTGATACTCTTATTGAAAGGCAAAGAAAAAAGTATTAGCTGGTTCTGAACCTCTGCACCTCCTACAGACAATAAGAAGAGTAGTTTTAAACACCATTTGGATCACAGCATGGCTGAACTCTGTCTTAGAATCAAATCAAAGAAATAGCATTTACAAAGTCATTTTATCCTTACAGTATTTAGAAAATGTATGCTTAGTTATCATCTCTGACTTGTTTAATAAAACTTGAAGTTATTTTACTACTTCCCAGGATAATTTCCACAGTGTGGACCCAGTAGAGATCCATGTACTCATGTTTGGAATACTCTGCAGAGTTAAAGACTATCACTGCCATTGCTATTCCAGGATTCAGAGGATTTATCTTTGATGACAGTGATCCTAAATTTTTCTAATAATGAATTAAATATTTTAATTATGAAACTAGTTTTCCCCCTAGTTTATGTATTATTTGAATTTTAAATAACTGATTTCTTTGAAATTTAAAGGCAGAGTATTTTACAACATAGAAGATATGAACTTTATTCTCATTTTTTGTGAATATTGAGAAAAATATTGGCTATGTCTTATGAATAGTGGAAGATAAAAAGGATTTTAAATATATTAAAGTTTTTATTTTCCATGTTTTTAATTTTTTATTTATATCATGTCATTTTGGGGGGGAATTTCGGGAGATTTTTTAACTTGTATATGTACTTAGGTTTATCTCATTTAAGATTTTAAGTACTATTGAATTGTAATATAAAATGCAAAAAAGCACCAAAATTTCAAATTTCAAATGAAAAACAATAGCCACAAAATACTTCTCTTAGATGCTAATGAAATGGAAGATTCTCGATTCATTTTTGTTCCTCATAATCTATGCATTCAAGCAATGGCTTAAGACATTGGCACTGTCAATCTGAGAAAGCTGCTGCTCACTATTGAGGGAAGACTGTTCTGAAACTCATTTTCTTGGTTATCACCCTGATGAACCTCCTGTTATTTGACTGGAATTAATTTTTCCCCACGTAAAATTACAAACAGTTACATTACTTGATTTTGTTGGGTTAGTGGTTCAGCAAGTGGCTTGTATCTTCTTAATATGTTCATGATATGAAAAGATAATATGTAGATTTCACAAAAAAATAGAATTTAACCAAGCCTTCTTTCTGTGTTATTTCGCACGAAGGTTCATTTTGAATCTACTTGAGGTATAGCAAGCTATTTTTTTTTGAGGTTCAGGTAACCAAATGGAAACATGATGATTTTCTAAGCTATCCTTCCACTAATATGGCCTTTTAAGTTTAATAATAATTTTGCATTCATAATTTAAACTCTTTGTTTAAAGTCATAAAAGCTTTTGCTGCTCCTTTTCATAAATATATGATCTTCTGGAGCCAAAAATTTCTATACCATTTTAAAGTCCTGATGTTTTTCTCTTAATACCTGAAATTTGAAAGTAAGGTGAAAACATTTAGCAATAAGAGACAGATACTTAGGAACAAAATCTCAGAAATTGCACTATTGATTAGAATGTGAAGTATGAAATCTTGTTATTTAATCTTGTTTATAATTTTTCAAAAATACTACCTTGCAGCACTTTAAACATTTACAATAAATTTTGAGAAAAGCAGATAGTGCTAATGGTCCTTTAACAATACTTTGAATTTCTCAGGCTTTCTAAAGGGGTGATAAAAAGTTTGGCATGGAGGTTTCCAAGAACAGACATGGAGCAGGGCATGTTTTTCTCTGTGATTAGGGGCAGGCAGCCAGAGGCTCAGATTTGCTGCTCTCAATTTGGCACTAATAACTAGCCACCTGGTTGATTGCTAGTTATAGCTTTACTGCAGAGAAGTAAATGCAAAAACCAATTGTTTGATACAATATTGTCTCTAGATACTGCCCCAGCTCTTTTCATCTAATACTTTGAGTGTAAGGAGGCAACATAGAAATTTATGTGTGTAACTGGGAGAGGAAAAGGTTTCCTGTCTCAGAGCTAGAAAACTTTTCCTCAACATGATTGCACTGTCACTTTTCACTAAGAATACCAAGCCTTGAGATATTCATTTGTGAACCTAATTTTTTAGCTAGAGCCCCTCCCCTTCCTGGTTGCAAACAGTTTTGGAGAGATTTATCTATGCAATGTTAACATTATGTAAGAAAATACAGTCAATTCTCGTCATGTTCTGTAGAAGCTTTGAAACACTGACTTAATTAATAATGAATCTTTACTCCTTGGGAAAATACAGGGCTAGATTCCTATGAACCACTAGTCACAACAGTTTTTGTCAACTGATCAATACATAATCTTTATTTATTTATTTATTTTTCAATACATAATCTTGATTTATGTGTGCTTCTGTTTGAAGACACAATATTTATGATATATTGTTGATTCATTAGCATTGAACTCTGTCAGCAGCAGTAAAACTCATACCTGAACAGAGGTTATCTAATATGGATATTTTCTCCTTAAGGCATATCACAGCTTTTTTACACTTTGAAACATTATATGATCTGATTCTTCAAGCACAGTGCTTGGAGGCTTTTGTAAAGAGTGAAGTTGTTTACATCTCATAAAATGGAAAAAATGTGTGATTAAATACATGTAGAAAAGGATACTTGTCTGCAGTGTGGGAGCTAAAAACAAGAAGACAGAACTTTGCCTTTATGGCCTTCATTGAGAAGGTGCATATCGGGCCATCCAATTTTTTAGTGTTCTGTAAATGACTGCAAAAGCACAGCAAGTGTGATTTTAGGTTTACAAACAAATTTTAGTGAGTAGGCAAATTTGTAAATATAGAATCTCAGAATGAGGATGGACTCTATCATGTATTTTGAATGGCAGTGATTTTGAAACATGTTTGAATATATTGTGACTGTATGAAGCTTTCTCTTCTATGAAGTAATCATAAAATTTTAAATTTGGAAGAGATCCATGGCCCCACCAGTACAAGCTTCCATAACATGTAAAAATTTCTGAAAATTGATGTCAAATTCCTGCTTTAATATTTAACATGATTGGGATATTATGATTTCACAGGAACTGATTAATAGAAATTTTTTATATAATTTAAAATTTTACTTCTCATCCTTTAAAGCCACAGAACATAAATCTCTTCTTTTTCTTCACCTAAAAAACTAGAAATTCCAATTTTAATATGTTGATATTTCTCTAAGTGAAATAGCTTCATAGGATTTTTAATATTGTTTTGTATGTTTTCAAACAAAATAGTGGATACAACGTGAAAGCTGAATAGGACAGTCTCAAAGTACACAGTTGTAAAGCCTTCTGCCAAGATTGAATATAATTTTTGGTTCATTAATCTGCATATGAATTTTGCTAATATAAATTTACTTTTTACTATCTTGTGGTGCTTTTTCCAAAAACATACATTTGAGTACATTTGGGTGTATATGTTATATATAAATCCACACACATAAATTCATATACATACACATCTATTTAACTTTGTACTCATGGTTAGCCTCTTTGGTGACATTGGTAAACAAAGTAAATGTCTTCATAGATAAAATTTTGTCTCTCAAAGGATTAATTTCATATAATTTTACTGTATTGTAGATGTGCATATTTTTTTCTTTTTTTATACAAAATAAGAGATAAAGGGCCAGGGATTTAGCTCAGTGGTTCCGCCACCTGCCTCACAAGCACAAGGACCCAAGTTCCATCCTCAGTACCAAAAAAAAAGGAGATATTATACATGATCTTTTTGTTACACTGATATTAACCTAGATAACTAAGTTATTGGAGTTTCAAATTTAATTAACAAAAATTGGTGAATTAAAAAGTAACTGTTTAGCATGATCTGTTTTAATGTCTATGTCTTGTAAGCAGTCATTTAGGAATTCTCCCCCTCTGTTTCTCTCTCTCTCTTTTTCTGTCTTGCTTTCTCTCATCTTCTTTATCTATTTGAAGATCTTGCTTCTTTAGAGTTATTTAATTTTGTCCAGAATATCTGTTTTTTGTGTGTATGAAAAATTGTTTTCTTTAACCCTATTTGTCAATATATTTTATATTTTACCTTAACCTAGTTTTATTTCTATCTTATCTATACTATGTTTTCGTATCCATTACATTTTCTTATCTACTCATCATATATCTCTTCCCTCTCTCTTCCTCTCCCAGCATAATTGTAATGGTTATAGTATCTTAAATATATGAGCCTGTTTTCTTTTCCAAAATTCATTTTACTTTTTTAAGATAAGAAAACTTAGTCAAAGATCAGGAAGGCAACTTATTTTCTTCTCATCTAAAGATGAATATTTGTTCATCTGAATGTTTCTAGTCTCATCTCTCCAGGGAGTATAGACATTATCTCACAAAAGTATTTATAGATAAACGAGATATGATTCATTTAGTCATAGCATAGTTGACATGACAGTAGCGTCTAAGAGGGAGTGCTGTTGATACAGCTTTGCAAAATAAGTAAATACTAAATAACTTTAATGCATTAATATAGTTGAGACCTTTGAACTACTGTATTAATTTTCATATAATGATTTATTTTATGTGAGATTTTTTAAAAGCTCAAATATTCTCAATCCTCCTCCCTCCTGACATTTACACAGTTTTAAAATAATCAGATGACTTCAAATATTTGATTGATAGTTGCAGAAAGACTCAGTTGGTTTAAAAGAACTACATATGTGCTGGTACTCTAACCTAGCCCCCTCCCCCTGCAAAAAAAATCCCAAAGTGACTTCTATGATTAATACATACTTGGTAAGTAATCCAACATTTTAAAATTTTTATTCTATATTGTGATGGTATATTCTGTTTTTCAAGGATCATGTATTCTTCTTTTCTTAGCAAGAGTTGCTTAATACCATCTTTGTATTAATAGCCCTCTTATTTCTAAACATTTTTGGTGAACTTTCGCTGTGATTATTATGTTTGTCAATAATATCTTTTCTATCACTGTTTTGTCCCCTTTCCTCTGTCTCTACCATATGAGTATTCTATTCTCTCCCCAGGGATTCTTCTTTACTTTTGTGGAGCCTCACTGCGAGACCTCTTGATGCTTTGGAAGGTTGTGCTTCCTGCTGTGCACCATTATATGCATTTCTGTCTGTGAGTGACAGCAAAGAGGAAATTCCTACACTCTTAATCTTGTTAAAGTCAGTGTTACAAAGATCAGAATTAGAGTCAGTTTCACTTTACTGTCTATCACACTTAGGAGCAAACATATTGTGGAAGCATGTAGATTCATTCAAAAGAAGCACAGACTGACCAATTCTCAGATATCTTTTAAAAATACTATGTTTCTATGACTACAGCTTATTTAAAGAACAACTTGCTAAAATATATATTTCCTACATTTTGTCTTTTTTTTTCACAACTTACACTTTCTAACAACTAGCCAGTCAGCATGTTAGATTTGGAAAATGTGAGCAGAGTCATTGAGTGAAATTTCTATTAAATATCTTTCTTCTGGCTTTCTTTTGAGATCCCTTACTATGACTAGGATCTAGTTGTTACTCACAACTCTCAATAGCTACAAGCAAAAGGCTAAATACTAAAGCAGTACTCTAACTTTTCATTTAAATAACTTCTTTCTAGTACACTAATTTTCATCAAAGTAATTTTTCACTCACTTTTCCATCATTCTCATTTTACTTAATGTACACTTATGTGATTTTCTAAAAGTAAAAGAAAAAAATCTATTTCTGATTGTTCCTTGTTATGAAGCAAATACTGTAATGTGTTCTGCTACAATGATGTATGTTTACTTGGATTTTTCAAAGATGAAATGCTTATTTAAAATATATTACACATTTTAGAGCAGGAAATTGCATGAAAAAATAAGAAATGCAACTGAAGGCATTAAAAATATTAGATGGCTAAGATTTACCATATTTTGGTGAAAGATAAGGATCAGACAGCAAAATAGAATGTATTTTTGGGAGCAGTCTTTTGTTGCAATCTGTTAGGCAGTAAAAGTTAGCAAGTTTTATTACTATCAGTCTGTTATAAATGTGACTACTTAAACAAAAAAATTTGTTTGTGAATTTTCTGCTATGATGTACACATTTCTTACAGAGTGTCTTGTAATAAAGGTTTCCCAGCAAGCTTTTTGATCTGATGTTATACAAATAGCTCTTACCTTGTCTTGGAAAACTTTGTAAGAAAATATGATAATGAAAATCCTAATTTTAAGCATTATCCCAGGAAAGGATATTGTCATGTATGTGCTTACAGTTTTTTAAATTTCCCTTATGACGAAGTAGATGATTTATTTTACTTGTGAATGTATGTTTCCTCATCTGTAAAATGGAGATAATAAGCTGATTTGAATGTGTAAACTAATTATGGTTTCTAAGTTGTAAAACTAAACAACTCTACTTATATTTTTAAGGTAGTACTTTCAGGTACTAGGTAAAGTATTTTTTGGTTCATAATCTTTTTAAGAAGCATTTGTCAGTTTCCCTTCTATAACATTTTGTTGTAGTAAAACAATATCTTACATAATTGAATTATTGATTGGTTAGGACATTTTTTTCAGTTGGTCATTGATTTCTCCTTAATTTCTTTTTTTGTAATACATAAATAACTGACCAAACTAGAACTCTAACTGTAGAAGAGGAAAGACAACTAAATTTTTTTCATCCTTCATATTTATTCTAGAATTATTTTTGACTAGTCTCTTGTGTCCTTGTCAAAGCAGACAACATTTTTCAATTTTTTTAGCACTTAGAAGTTAGAAATGCAAACTAGACCCTTATCTTCAAAAGGCTTACTTTAAAAATCTTTCATAAAAAATAAACGATTCCAATGTAAGAGCATAGCACCATGATAGCGATAAAGACACAGTATTTCCGTGGCATCTATGGAGGATGTTAACCTTGATGAGGAGTCAGGGCAAATGAAAAATATATTCCTGTGGCTCAGTATTTGACCTGGTGTTTAATGTCTTAAGCAAACAATGGTTAAGCAAATGGGCAACCTATGTGAAAACATTGAAGCAAGTACAGAAATTGAGGTAGCCAGTTGGATTCAAAGTTTGAGCCATATCATGAAGATTATTTTAAGCCATGTTGAGGTAGTTTGATCTTATCTTTAAAAATATAGGATGATTCTCACACATTTCAAGCAGTTCTAAGATGCTGCTGATCTGTTTTGTCTTTTCACAAATTATCTCTGGCAACAATGTGGAGGACTGGCTATAGAATAGTTAAGACTGAGATCCTGACATGGAAAAAAATTTGGTATATCCAAATTGCAATGGCCAATGGGCAAGTGAATATTGTAGCTGCAAGCTCAAAAAGGTGATCAGTCTAATGATATGAGAAACGACATTCCATATCAAGGATAATTTAACCTCTCCAATACTTTATATTCCCAGTGCTCTTAGCACTCAGAGGTAACAGAATATCTAGTTCTTGTGTTCCAATTCTGAAGCAGCCATTGGCAAACTACCTTAAGGGATCACTTAGAAGATATTTTAGGCTTCCTAGCTTTACATTTTAGGTTGCAACTGCTCAGCATTGCTGTTACAGAATGAAAGCAGACACAGAAATATATAAAGTTATGGGTGTGGCTGTGTTCCCATAAAACTCTGTTATAAGACAAGAAGGGGACTCTCGGCCTCTGGCTGTAGTTTGCCTCAGGAACATGACTAATGGAATTAAAACTGCATGGTACATTAGCTTCCCTACATTCAGTGGACAGCACATGTTTGACTTCCTTCTGTATGCTTAGTGAGAAGAGAAAATTTCCCTCCTAGTTTGCTTTTCCAAAATTTTTGATGATGCATGCCTAAAATGTACCAATAAATGTTTTGCTATAAAAAAGAGAAAAAAAGCAACCTTGAGGTATACTTCACAAATCATACAACTTTAAGTTGAAACTATACATTAAGTGGTTCTTAGTATGCCCAAAGACTTGTGCAACCATCACCATAATCAATTTTAGAACATTGTCATCAAAAACAAACTTTCTAGGCATCAGTCATTGTTCTAATATCTCTCCCTCTGTCTATCTTCTCCCTCCCACTGATCCCCAGCCCCAGGCAATCACTCAAAAGGCTTTTTGTTTCTGTATGTTTCTCTACACTGGCACATTTTTTTCTCCCACTATAATTATATATTCTTTAAATAACATCTCATTCTACCTCCCCATTAAGCTCCTCTATCTCTAGTATCCACCATTTTCAACCCTACTTCTTTGAAATCAACTTTCTTAATTTCCATATATTAGTGAGATGATGTTGTATTTGTTATTATGTGCCTAGTTTATTTTACTTAACATAAAGTTCTTCAGTTTTGTCTATGTCACAATTGACAGCATTTCATTTTTGTGGCTAAATAGTATTTTATTTTATATATGTATCCCATTTTCTTTATAACTTCATATGTGAATGAACACTTACATTGGTTACATACTTTGGCATTTGTAAATAGAGCTGCAATAAATAACTATTTAAAAAGAGCAAAAGAACTTAGTAGACATTTCCCAACACAAGACAAAAAGTATATAATTATATGAATAAATGGCTAAAAGTATATAATTATATGAATACATGTTCAACATTGTTAATCATTGAGGAAATGTAAATCAAAACCAAAATGAGATAGTACTTTACACCTGTTAAAATGGCTGTTATCAAAAAGACAAAAGGTAACATGTATTAGCAAGTATGTGAAGAAAAGACAATCTCTGTACACTTTTGGGTGGAATGTGAAATAATACAATTGTTACACAAAACAGTATGGAGGTTTCTTGAAATATTAAAAATAGAACTACCGTTTGATCTAGCAATCCTACTACTATGTATATACCAAAAAAAAATGAAATCTATATGTTGAAGATACTATTACTTTCTAGGATTCTTAGTCTCTACCATGAATCATGAACAGGTCAGACTATACAGTAGATAAATGAGGAAAATACACTAAACAGAGTAAGGACACCTTTTACATTCTTAATAATGAACCAGCAGCTTTGTCTGCGAATATCAAGTACACACATGGAATCAAGTATACAATGTGAATTGCCTTACCAAGAAGCAAAACTAATACAAATAAAATACACCTACAAATCTAATAAAATATATAGCTTTTACTTTTATATATGTCTGATTTTCACTGACCTGATTTGGATGAGGCCTTGATTTGGGTACTTTTGTTATTTTCCTGTCTTTCTTAATGGAATTGTATTTTATTTTTTAATTATCAATTCTGAGTAATTTAGCAAAGAATTTTTAATTTCTTAATTTAAAATGGGATTCAATTATGATTTTACCATTAAACTTCTTTTCTTAAGGGATTTTAACTGAGCAGGAGTCTAATATTAATTCTAATTGCTGTTCTATTAATAAATAAGAAAGAGAATGCTTTCCTACCAGTACGTATAGATGTATGGCCAGCAGAAGTAATTGCAAACAGTCATAGGAAAAGAAATGCTTTTAAGACTTTACTGCAATACAGACACAAACAATGTGGCATAGCTGGATAGCTGTGAAATCGAAGCAGCCAGCAGATCAACATTGGATGCAGCTTTAAGGAATACTCAGTGCTTAAAAAACAAACTTAAAGCTGACTCTGAGCCCAAAAGAGTTATGAACAGAGACAGGCCTTTGAGCAGGAGGCTGAAGATTATAATCAAAGGGCATATTTTGTGTGTGCCCAGTGGGGAAAACACTTTGGAAACTACATTGGCTGTTTGAGGCACACAATCTTAGATCACATTCACTGTCAGAAAGATTGTCTGAAAACCTGAAGGAAAACATCAAAAGAGTTCCTTTTCTCTTAATAGCATGTGAAAAAAGAAATAAGTAGAAAGTTGGAAATGTTTTTCTTGGAATTACAATTAAACATGGTTGATTCTAGTTTGGAGAAACATTGAAATTACAGGAGGTTTAACTTTATAAAATGCAATTCCTACCCTTCAATCTCTGGCTATATCTTCATAATAAATGCTAGGAATAAATGCAGGGAACATGGTCAAGGATGGAAAACCCTGCCTGATTTGCTTATGCTCCATCTGATTAAACTTCATGTCATTTTCAACTCTACATTTTAAAGTCAATATTGATGGCATATTAATAAAGAGCCTGTTTTAATTACTTCTAACTTTAAAGATAAAGGATTAGAAAAGATCTCCCATGCCACTATTTAATTATCTACTTTGTTTAATGCATATGTTCTGTAGTGTTTCTGGAATTAGCAACCTAATTTCTCTAACTTCATCTTGACCATCACATAACTTTTCATTGAATATCTCATAAAACATTTTACATTTGACATCTGTGCCCAAGAACATTTTGCTTGGATTTTAAAACACATAATCAAATAACATAATATGTTAACAGTGTACATAAATAATGCCAACTATGTAATAAAACTATTGAAAGAATTCAATTTCTCATGAGAGTTATCTCTTCTATAGGTGAGCGATACATATGTAAAATATGAAGAAATATGGAAAAATGTAAAAACACCCATTCTTTTAAAATTATTTTATACTTTACTCATAATTTATAAACTTATGGCTATATAAGCATGAGTATGACACACCCTATCTAATTTAATAATGTACATGTTAATGTAGAGGTTAGCAAACATTTTCTCTACAGGGACAGATCATAAACATTTCAGTATTGTAAAATATGCACTCTACGTGGCAACTATGTAGTTCTGCTACTCAGTTTCTCCACTGTTGAATAAAAGACAATGTGGGACAAATGAGCATTATTATGTTCCAATAAAACTTTGTTTACATAAAAGAGGGACATATGTGTGCTAATGTCCAAAATTTTTCAGCCGAACCAGATATAGTAATAGTGACATATGAATAAATAATTGAATCTAAATATGTTAATAGAGGTATTCAAATGTTGTAGTTATAATCTATTTGAGAAATGCTTTACACAAAAGTTGTCATTTTAAGTGGATACCAAAAACAATGTGTAGAAATTAACATGCTCACAAAAATAGCAAGTAAAATATTGTAATCACAAACACTTTAAGACGGTTATATGTTTAAATCTTAAAACCGGGATTGGGTCATAGCATATACGTCTATAGGTGAGTCTGGGAATAATGATGCCTTATCTGGATTCCTAACCCATTTGGTGTTTACTGAGTAACCACTAACACTGCTAGCGTGGATAGTGTGAGATGACAGTTCCGTGTTGGAAAAATAGGTCCATAAGGATTGGGAAAGGAAATGCCTGGAGGCAATTGCTGCTCTAGTTGGCTTTGTCTGAAAAGCTGATGGAAACGCAGAGTTTCTGGCATTTAGAAGTAGGCTTGAATAATCCAGAAAACTTCAGAATGCATAGAAATTTGTTAAAGAAATAACTAAATCTGGCAAGAATTAAGGCCTCTGCGATCAGCTGGTTCAGTTTACCGACAGCACCACACTGGTGCACGTAAATTATGTTTGCAGATGGCACCGGTTTCCTTTTGTTAGTTTTCAGATGATGGAATGAGAGAAGGCACACCTTAATTAATTCCTAGCTGTTTGTGTGTGATAATATCCATGCCTTCTTGCACATATTATATGAAGGTGAATTTTGTTTTTTACTTTATTTGAAAACTCAGGCCCAAAAGAACATATCCCTTTTATTTCCACTCCAAAATGACCCTGTTTCTGGCTATTTTAATTTTACATTGGATGTTAAATTGCCTTGAGCTTTAGATTTAACTTTGTGTGATTTGTTGCAAATTGGGGCTATAGTCTTAGAATCTTACTGCCCGACAAAGTTTTAACAATTTTTTGTGAAGTTGTGAAGGCCTAGTTTTCATTATAAAAGAGAGGAGAAAAAATACAGGGAATTAGGAGAAGAGAAGAAATGTAACCATCAAAAGAAAGAATAAAGGAGAGGATATACACAAAACAAACAAAAAGAATAATTGACTTTAGGGTTTGAAAAAGGATGGAGAAGAAATTGAGGTAGATTCATAAATTTCATATGTAACTATTGTATGCAGCATCTCTCTCTCTCAGATCTATATACTTATCTGTCCCTGCAACCATACAGAAAAGTCCTTTTTCATTATTTTGTTAAAGTACCTGGAAAAGTAGACTTATGGCTCATGTTTTCCAAATCTAGAGTTATAGAATGGAGATGAAGCTCAATGGATTAAATCTTTAATCTGCATTTTACAGAAACCAGCAAGAAAAACAAGGACAGAAGCATAAGAAGGTAAGAAACTAATATGAATGTAGTGGCATTTGTTCTTGAGATGCTCATAGTTGTGCTTTCCAGGCTTGCAGAAATGCTTCTAGTGTATGTACAGTGAGAGAAGCATCTATAGCCAGGATGTCAGGGCCTGCTTTTTTCTCAGCTTAAAGATCAATGGGAGAGGCTGAAAATGGTCATGCCTGAACCTTTGGACTCAACATTTGATATTTCTTCTACTATGTTGTGCTTGTGTTATTTGATGTTTTAAGTTTCTTTTTATAGTCTCAGATGTAAAGATGTAAGTGGCTTCAAAAATTAATGGCGAATAGTATATAAGAACTGACTATAATAGAGTATGAGTGAAAAATACAACTTAAGGAGGGGATAGGGGAAAGGAAAGCAGAGAAAGAAAAAAATATGAGAAAAGAAGGAAAAAAATAGAAGCAAAGTTTCTGTAAATAGGGAGGGGTGGAGGGGTAGAAGGAAGGGAAGGGGAATGGGGAAAAAACAAGAACCAAGATGTGTCATGCACAGGTACAAGGATGAATGGGATCATAATGTATACCTAAAATGTACCAGTAAACAATGAATAATAAAAAACAGTCAGCCCTAACTCTATGGTGGAGCCCTCATCCTACAAACAACAACAACAAAAAAGAAACAAAACAAAATTCAGTATTACAACTACATAAATATGTTTTTGGATAGTTCACCTAATTTCTTTGATCTTTGTATGTCAAATAAAATGAAAAACCAGTGGACATTCTCTTCAATCATTTTATTCAATTTTTATGAATGAATTCTAATACACAGACTTTGGTAATGTCAAATTTTACTTGTGAAAATAAAAAATTCTTTATTATATAAGCAGTGATAAAGGATATTATTATGTTATTTCAAACTTTAAAAAGTCATTAAGTAAGCTGTTTACAATTGACAAGAAAATTAAGTTAGAATTATATTTTTTTGCAAGTGCCCCTCATGGTACATAGAAAGAGGGCTAATAGAGTTTTTGAATAAAATAATGGAAAGCCTTTTATTGATAAAACATCTGTAAATAGTGTTAACATGTTTTAAAAAGTTGATTAATGAATAGAATTTTTATTAAAATAACCTCTGAATATAATATATCACCACTGTAGAGTTTTAGTTATAATGTACATGCCCCAAAGTGAAAACTGTAATATATATGAAGATAGAACAAAATGAAGACTAAGTCAACATAACAAGAAAATTGAAATCTAAGAGGATGTTTAAAGCTATAATTAGAATATGTAATCCAGGAATATCAAGGACTTGTGTTTTAATGTACATGAAAAAACTCACAGAATATTTTAAGCTCTCTCAAATCATGTGAAGAGCTAAAAACACCTCTGCGTTATTCCAGTGATTATATTCCATGATTATATTACTGATATTGAAGCTCAAATAAAAATGATGTTATAATTCCTACTTCTAAACATTTTTAGAATGCTACCAATCTCTGACATTAAGTTTGCCTTTAAAATAAACACACATTTTCTTACAGTTCAATCTCTTTATTTAGGTAGGTAGAGTTGGTTATAGCCGGATTTGGATAAGAAATTTTTATTGCACAAATTTTAGAAATACACCATAAGGTTAACTCAATTTTTGAGTTTAAAAATCACATGTATTGTAACCAAAATAATTTATAATTTTACAAGAATAATAAACACATCAATTCCGCTTAGTCTGTAGAATTTAGTAATTTAGTTTTGAAGAAATATATGCTGACAAATTCCTCCTCAGCCTTTTAGCTAAGGTCAAGTGTAGAAATATATTAAAACAAAAAAGTTTTTTTAATTTTTCAAAATAAACATTAATTATTTTTCAGAGAAAATAGAATTCAGTAATATTCTGAACAGTAAAGAGTAGCACAGAAAATTCTAAGTATATAAAATCCAGACATTTATTGTTTTGATCAAAAATATTGTTTACATATAAAATATATTCAACTAAAAGGAGACTAAACTATGGTTAAACTATCAATTCAGTTCTTGATTTAAATTGTACCAAGCAAAAGAGTTCAGCCATTGAAACATAATAAGAAAGAGTCTGTTTTTCTTGATATTTTAAAGGGTAAAATATAAAAAGCATTTTCATTCATAACTTAATTTTGGGCATTTTGGATGCAACCATGGGGAGTGCTCCTCTATCTTTGCTGCCGTCGACTTTTGAAAATGAAAGTGCTTGATGGATACTTTGGTTCTAACATTGTATCTCGCGAAGGAAACTTGAAAGCTTTTACAGGTTGATCACACTGTGTTTAATTCCTAGCCCCGCCTCCGCATTGGTACTTAAAATGCTGAGCAAATGTTGTATTTCCAGTATAGTCTAATATTTATTTCTGAAGCTTTTACTTTATCATCAATTGTCCATCACTTCTCAGCCTCTTAAGACTTTCATTTTCTTACAGTACAAAATATTATATATTATAGCTTTATAATATATTATTTAAAAAATCTATTAGTGCATGTTAATACTACATGATGATAGGGTTTATTTTCAGTAATTGGTACATGCATTTAACATATTTTAATCAATTTCAATCCCATCACCCCCATCCCTTTTCTCCCTCCTCCCACTTGTTCCTTTATTTACAACAAGCATTAATTTTGTGCCTAATTAATCTAAATCAAGAAGTAGCATGAAATGTTATACAACACTTAAATAATCCTTTTTTTTTTGTACTGGGGATTGAACTCAGGACCTTGTGCTTGTGAGGGAGGCTGTGGGACCACTGAGCTAAATCTCTGGTTCTCAGTTTGTTTTTAATAAGAATATATGATTTAGACATTTTATATGCATTAAGATAGAGTACAAGAAGAGTGCAAAAAGCTTACTGTTCTAATCATTAGAATATTCCATATTGATACATTAACATATAATGAATTAGTTAAAATTTATTTCTGTATTATATGAATTTTAACTGATCTGATATTGATCTTAATAAATAAGATTAATACAATCTCATTACCATCCCATCATTTGGCTTGATGGAACCAATTATCTGTATTGCTATAGGACAAAAAATACCAAGATTCATTTATTTGATATATAGTATACATTTGTTCTGTTTTCTGTTGATTCTGTTACTAGTAAGAATATGAAAATTTCGAGGTGCCAATATGGGTTAAGAATAAAATTTAAATATTTTAAATTTTCTCAATTTTTTTCTTCAGTTATTTTATGTTGTCATAACATGGTAATGGATATATCAAAATATTAATTCATGTAATATTTATTATCAATTATTTAAAAATAAATGATCAGACTCATTTGAAGGATTCTTATAACCTGCAACTGGAAGGAAAAGAAACAAGGTTGACAAATTATGGAGAAGAAGAACCTATAGTCTGTGTCTGGCCTATAGTAAACCCAAACACTGGCTTCACAAAAATATAAGAAAGGAATCTGGGAAGGATTTATTTTATCTTTTTATGTGACCTATGGTTCTCTCCTGCTATGCCCAAACATCTGTTGCCAATTCTATATTCCTGATCTTCACACAGATGTGAAATTTACTTGGGATTTTTATTTTGAGACACACCAGAATAAATAAAACCAAATACTTAAAATGTTTTGTTTTAGTTTATTGTTACATGTGTGTAGTCCACAATGTTTTCACTGATTGTGGGAAGTTATTGCATGTACATAATACGTCATAATTCCTTCTTTCATCCACTTTCCCTTCCCTCCCTTCCCCATGCCTTGATCCCCTCCCCCCCCCTTTTTTTTTTTTGGTACACGTTTACAGTACACAATCTTTATGTTCTGTGTGGAGTTCGTGCATGTACATAACGCATCCCAATTTCTTTTTATTCTTCCCTTATCCCTTCTCTTTCTCCCCTCTCCCTCCACGTCTTGATCCTCCTCTCATTTGAGAAAGATCTATCTCCTTACTTTGTATTATATATCTTTTATTTTACTCTTTATTTTTACTCTACATTTCTTATATAAGAAAAAGAATGTGATATATAAGCTTGTGTGTCTAATTTATTTCAATTAATATTATGGCATTAAGATATTTTATTTTAAAGGAAAAGAAAAATAACCCACTAATGTTACAGGTTTATAGGAACTAGAAAGAAAGCAAATCTTTATAAGTTAGGGCTGTAGTCACAATTATTAAATAGAACCAGCTTTCCTAATATAAATATTTCCTCTGGATAAATTTCATTAGTGAGGTGCATACCATCAGTGAGAATTATAGCCTACAGTAACTTTTTAAAGACATACATAATCAATGATTATGAATTTGCAAAATGGCAAAGTTTGTATGGAACTATGTGTTTTATGTAGTTCACTATTTCTGTGTAGCAAAGTACCCCCAAATTTAATAGTTTAAAGAAATACTGGTCATTCTCCCATAGCTTTTGAAGATTAGAGATCAAAGTGCAATTTTGCTGGATGGCTTTGGTTCAGTGTCTGTCTCAAGTTTATATAGGCTATGGTCACATTCAGGACTTTCCCAACTTGCTCTGCTGGATGTTGGCAGGCTTAATTTGATTTAAGCTTTAGTTCCTCTTTGACTTTTGGCTTGAAATTTTATTTCCTAGCTATGGAGGTTTCAGTTAGCTTCCTTCAGTGAGAGAGATAAGACAGAGGAAGAGAAACAAAGAGAGTATCTAGTATACTGCCTAAGTTAAATATATACACTAAAATTTATATATAAAAGTGTCTAAACTTGAAGCCATTCTATTTTATAATTTAATCTAGACAAGACAGACTATCAATTCTATTGTATGCCACTG
Organism: Heterocephalus glaber; assembly: GCF_053883595.1. Taxonomy (NCBI): domain Eukaryota; kingdom Metazoa; phylum Chordata; class Mammalia; order Rodentia; family Bathyergidae; genus Heterocephalus; species Heterocephalus glaber. The sequence goes on from NW_028258138.1 coordinate 37,566,492, forward strand.
CTCACATATAAAATACTCTGGTGCAATTTCATAAGGGACTATGTAGTTTGGGGCTACCACAAGTTTTGTAATATTAAGAGCCATTTTGCAGCCTGCCTATCATCTTTTATTTCATTTTATGCTTATTTCCTCAATCAAAACAGGGCTGTTGTCTACTCTTAGCCTTGTCAATCATCCACGTCATAGATAGGAGTGAGATGCTGTATGAATGGCTAATAGGCTTTATTGACTTTGCTAATAGAAAAGCAAGTCCATCCACAAGAACTTCAAGATATTAACCAAGCATTACAATTTAAACTAGAAACTAGTTCATGGAAAATGCAGTGATAGAAATCCATATTGTAATCATCATTAATTGAGAACCCAGTATGTCAAACCAATTATATGTTACCACTAAGAGAATAACCCTATGAAGTAGATAAAATACTACATTTACAGTTATGAAACTTGATTGTCCAGCCCCAAATCACACACTTGTAAAAAGTAGGTAAGATTCTAAAGTAGCTGTAACTGTCAAGCTCTTTGTTTCAGTTCAGTGATCTTAGGTGATAATACTCTAGTACACGTGTATGTACACACACACCATGTACATTTGAAATGACATGAATTCCCACCCAGTAGTTTTTTAAGTATTTACAAATGTAATTATCTTGCAAATAGAGCTATCATGGTTGATAAATATTGATTTTTGAAATATAGTTTATTTTGACAGTTTATTTTTTTTTCTCAACCGTAATGGATTTGAATAAGGTTTAATTGTTATGACTACTGGACCCTACTTAAATTGCCTGGTGGTTTTTTTGAATTACTGTGGAAAATATAAGAAGAAATGCTTCTGAGTATAGACTTTCTAAAAAAGTAAGTATTTAAATGATGTTTGCTAAAAGGGTAGTAAAGAATATTTTTGGATGCTTAAATCAGAATTTTCCCAATTCATTTATTATGGAACAAATTAAAAATTATGACAGGTATCCAAATATCAGCAGCAAGTCATGAAGTATAATGAACATATAAATGATACTTGATGTAAAAATGGAATCATGCATGCATTCATCTCTTTAATAGATGTCTCATTTTATCCATGATATATACTTTACAAATAAAATAGAAACACAGATGCTATCATCTGATAATGGGTAAAAAGTACAAAGTAATAAAGTGAAACAGCTTTCATTTTTTTCATAACACTCTTTAAAAAGTACCACTTTAAAAGTGAGAACATAATTCTATGTTGTTATCACACATTACCTTAATATTAGATATGGGGTTGAGAAATCAGGTGGATTTATATAAATAGAATATACATGTTTGTATCCATAAGTACTTTATTGACATCCCAGTATAATATAAAATCCCATTTTCTACAGATATTTTATATCAGAGGGAATAATTTTAGAGCTATACATTTTGGATATTTGTCACATCATTTAAGGATTCATCTTACATGACTTTATTTTCCTTTTCATCTCTTTAAAAAGAATTCTGGTCATATCATTTTCAGGGTGAAATAGTTTAAATTTTGTATTTTCTACTGCTACAACAACTTGAGAAACCTGAAAATCTGCTTTTATTTTTTTACATGAATTGCCAAGTTAGTTGGTAAATATTCCTGATATATCAATGAAAAATACGAACTAGCTAGTGTAGATGATTTTTCAGGACACATCTTGGAAGTGATCTAGAATGGAACTGTTTCTCAAGGGGATAAATATTATGGAATAAGCGTGATTTTAGAAATATGCCTACATTTTCCCCTTTTGTACTTAAATGCATGCTAGTGAAGTACATGTGGCTAGAATCTACTTATGAAACTCTTGGAAACACCTATTGTGTTCTTTTAAAACTCAGTTTGGGAATTGGTAACTTAGTTGGTGAAATTTGTTATCCCAAAAGTGACATAGCAGGTACACTTTCACTCCAGATTCTTGTTATACATATAGGGACTGACACATTTTAATGTACATACCATTCTCATTACACTGTGTTTCCCTCAGTGCCATTAATCTACTGATAGAGAAAAATAATTGTATAAGAACAAAATGACTTAAGAACCAGAGGATTATGGATGTCGCAAGACAAAAAAGAATGGTTAAGGCAGGCAGTAGAGCGTCAGGAATAGCACAAAAGTAGCACAATCCCCTAAATTTGTTCATAGGAGATGCCCTGGGGATGTCCAGCTTCCCCATTTCCTATGTGAAATGTTGGAAACACCTCTGGTCTTTACCACATATTTTAACTTGCTTTTACCTGCTCATATTTGTAACTTGGATAACTTTGTCCATGTAACTTCAGGACCGGGGGCACCTAGAGAAAATTCTTGCTTCATGACAAAATAGCAAGGAAATTGTTCCTCTCTGGATTTTCTTACTTTTCTAGTAATCTGTACTCAAGAGCAATGAGAGAGCCTGCTACCTGAGATAAGTATTTCAGGATTGTTAGTTATTTAGTTCTCAGGCTCTACCAAAATCTGCTCTCAAAGATCTTACTAGATCCTTGGCCTAAAATATTTTTTTCCTTTATGTTCTGCTAGATGAACCTTCTCTGTTCCGTTACTTCTTTTCATGTATACCACAATTTCTAACTCTTGACACACAGCATGAAATTAGTCTAATGTACTATTGACTCTCTGCTTTTTGAATTATATTAAGGCAAAGACTGTGTCTTATTCATCAATATATATTCACCTGTATCCACAAACACTCAGTAAATACTGTAGAAAAATTGAGCAGGCAAGTAAACAAACACATTTAATCTAGTATTATCTTAAGCCTAAATACAAAACCTTCATTAAGACTCTTGCAGTGTTATATTAGGCCCCTTTTTTATTATGTTGTATATAAATTATTTCAACCCCCAATTTTTTCAATGAATATTACAGAAATATCATTATATATAAAATGAGCATTTTAGACTCTATGAAATAACAAAGATTATTCAAATACTACAATGCTTTCAGATAATTCAAAGTAAAAGCAAAGACAGCTTATCTATTAATTAAAGAGTTTTGGGTTAAATGCCATTACATAGAGGAGAATTGTAGAATGTTGAATATTACCATGAACTCAGATAAGATTTTAGAAAGGAAGACTTGCTAAAGATTTTAATTTCTGTTGCTGCTGCTGTGTATTTTGTTGTTCATTATTGGCTTTTGGTCCTGCTTCAGCTAAGAAATCCTTCTTGTCATTTGTATTTATTACCTCAGTAGGATTGGGTTCTGGGATGTTTTTTTCCTTTCAATATATCTTCTATCTTATCAAACATTCATTTTATTTGTGATTTCTCAAGAAATTTTTCTCTGTCCTTTATTCCTGAGACTATATAGATTGAGACAATTTTACTCTTTTTATGCCTGTCTCATCAGTTTTCCCAGTAGGAATATTACTAGTTGTATAGGTTGGATTTCTTGTTTCATGAGTCTAGAGGTAAAAGGTTTTGGCTTCTCTCTCTTTTCTTAAATTGTAATGTTTAAAATTCAAATGATCATTTTATTCAAACCAACAATATTATGAAATATCTGTTACTAATTAGAATAATAATTTATAACTGTAAGTTCTCAGAATAGGTGTTGTATAGTTTGTTTCAACATAGTCACTCTCCTTCCTATAAAGATTGCAGAACTGAATATTCCATGCTTTTTTAGTTACCCATTTTTATCATTGTCTCTTTTTCTTTAAAAGTAGTGTTTTGTCTTTTTAAATGAGTTGCTTGAAGTAGAAATAAATTTTTATCCATTTCATTATATTTTTCATTGTTTTTAGGAATATTTTTACTAACTGGGGAAGATAATTATTAATATTAGCATGAGTTTAGGATTTGCTCGAACAGTTACATTACATACACAACAAAGTCTCCTGTGTTTCTTATCAAAAATTAGAAATAAACTCGTCTTGTTTCTGTATTATGTTAGTCAAATATGAAGATACCATCTATATATTCATTTTCACCAGCTACAATGGCTTTAAACATTAGTAAATGAAAAATACAGAACTGGAGTGTTCTTTTGAACAAATGAGTAAAGACTTTTTGATATACAGACCACAAATAACTTATAAATTATTTATTTCAAAGGAAAAATTTAAATACCGATACCTGCTGTTTAATGGGAAGCACTGGGAGGCCAACATTGGCAGGTGTCATCCCTTGTGTCCTTTTCAGCTATTCTTTGAGATGGGGCTTATTACTTTTCCAGTTTGATAGACAGGAAAGAGAAATGCAGTTGCTAAGATTATATAACTATTTAATGTAGGAGTCAGGATTTCAAAATACAAACCTGTCTGATTCTATAGCCTATTTCTTTAACCATTTTTCTATATCATATATGCAAGGATCATTAGTAAATTATAAAAACTCCTGATTGAGCATTGGATGATCACAGCTCATCCTCCAAATAAGTCATGTATTATACTCCACATTACTGTCTGACCAAAAATAAATTGATATTATACCATTATCCATATAAAAATGTAGAGAACATACTCTAAAGCCATTTAAAATATAAATGCAATATATATTTATTGTTGGTTATTGGAAAGGTTAGTATATTGTAGTATTATAGTTTTTCATTTTAACTGTTTACTAATATATATATTATTACTGAAAATACAGTAACTAATTTAACTATTATTTAAATAATATAAATCCTTGAAATAAAGCGACTATGTAAATGAAACAATTTTAATATGTATGTACATAAATATTTATTTGATTCAGAAGGGAAACACTGGTTAATATGTGACATACAATAAATTTTGAAGAATATAAGCTTCTGAATTCTTAGGAGAAGAAATTCAGTGATTGTGTTAAGGCATCAATATGTTTTAAGGTTTCTTTTTTAAAATTTGTTTCATTAAGTGTTAAGTCTAGGTAAATGTCATTCAGCCTTAAAACAATAGTATTTAAGCCAGGTTCTTTGGCAACTAATTAAAACTAACTTACTCTTTGTCAGATGAGATGGAAAAAAAATAATTACACCACTTAGCGTTCCTTATTCAGTTCATCTTTTCAATGTACAGGAATTCAGTGACCTGTAAAATCATGAAGTAATTTGTGTCTGAGTGAAATAAGGTTCTTTCACGTTCCAGTTGAGTTAGTTAAAACTATTTTTAGTTTATGTTATTTATCTTAGTTCTAACTGTGTTTCTAAGGTTTTTCACTGGTTATATGAAGCCATGTTGAAGCAGTTAGTCAAGAAATTTGTTAACTCAAAAATAAATTTATTGACTCATCAATTATTCATTGAGAAGCAGGACAAAAACATGCAAGTAGGCAATGAGTAGGACAAAAGCAAGTGAGCTCAGTATGTTGAGTTCATGTGAAATAGTTTATTCAGTTAGTTACATTTTTGAAACATGGATAATATTAAAGTCTAACCATGACAAAGGAACAAATGATCCTAGAGATTAAAAAGAATAGGACTTCTTAGAATTTGTTTTAAACCTTGCTTTAATAAAATGTGTATTTAAGTCTTCATGATTAAGATTTATAAAGCATTGTTGCATAAGCCAGTTTGCCAGATTCACAAAATGCTGCTGTGGAATATGCCTTGTAGAGTATTTGTTCATGCGGAAAGGGCAGGAGATAAAGTCAGCGTCAAAAAAAGTTATTGATTCTAAATATTTGCAGTATTTCCTGTTTTTAAAAATGCATTGTTTCTAGAAGATAACTGAACTTAAATCTTCCTTATTGGGTGCTTAAAAATTAGGTTCATAAAATGAAGTGCCTTAGCACAAAGATTTAAAGGTATTCTAGCTGCAGACATTATTTACCTTCTTCTCTCCCTTGCCAGTATATTGTCCGAAAAGTAACACTCAAGGACTCTGTGTTTAGCACACTGAGTGATTGAATACTAAGTAAACTAGACAGGAAGCTCATTTGATGAAATTTTAGACTTGTTAAAAAGTAATATTGCAGTAAATACTCAGAAAAATTGCATTATTCTCTAAGTTTTTATAGCAGATTAAAATTTCTTTATGAAGTTTATATTGATTTGCAAAACTTCTTTTAAGCTTTTTGGCACTAATATTCAAAATATGAATGTAATATCATATATTGCTTTACTTAGACAAATGGATTACTTACAAAATATTTAGTAGCAAGTTGGAGCCTAAATGAGATGCACAATAATGTAAAGTATTTTGCAAATACATTTGTATGCAAATAATTACAGTTTTCATGGTTATTCAAAACTGTTTTAATAAAGCTAAATAAAGCAAGCTTTGAGTTTTTTCTATTTAACTTGATAGCTTTGAAATATCGAAATTAATCCTTCTTATATTTTTGCATTTAGTCCAAATTATGGTAATTTACCTTTATGTATGTACTACCAATAGCCATGATCTATTACAATAAATTGAATTGCAAAAGAAATTGAAAACAAAATGCATCAGTGAAGCATGTCTTCTGTGTGCACCCCAAAAGGCAATGTACCAAAAATTGTAACAGTTCTTGAAAACACCCTTAATTGAATAGAGAAGTTGCCTGGGGGGAATTGAGCAGTAAGTTCCTTATTGTCCAAACTGGCAACTCTTTTGAGGAAGTATTATGTTTTTATATTAAGTTGAAATCATGATTGGTGTATAACTTTATTCTCTGCACAAAGCTGCTTTGTTGAAGATGCAGGTGCTTTGCATTAAATATGCTAGTGTAGACACCCTATACAATTCTTACATGTGTATATTTTACATACTATTATTACTCAAATTATGATAATGAGAGACTAATGAAATATAGACATCAGTGTTTTTAGGATGACTTTCTCTTAATGCCTTTTTTCTGTTTTGTGTCTTGATACTTATTCATGTGATGCTTTAATAAACTATTGTTAGCTCCTTTTAAAAATCTCTCTAGGTAGTAGGAAGAATAGCAAAAGTTTCATTGGAATGATTTTATGCTATAAATATATAATAGTCTTTTAATGATTGTACTTTGTACTTGGCTTATATTCTTTTATGTTTCATAGTATATTTTATTTTTAGCATTTCTAAGTTTAAAAATGAGCAAAAATATTCTTTATAAATGCTCATTTATTTTTATTTGAAAAATCAGAATGTTATCAGAATAATAGTCTAAGATTTTCACATAACTCACCTTAAACCACACATTGAAAAAGAGCTTTCCATAAAATAGTTTACTAAATCCACTAACTGAACTTTGGGTACATAGTAAATAGTAAATATCAAAGCAATAAGTTAGTAATAATGCCTGTGGTTGGACAGGACATTAGCGACAATAGGCTGTTATCCAGTTTTGCTGACATTTTGCCTAAATCAGTTTTAACTATCACGTAAATCTCAATCATAAAATTAACTCCCTTCAATTTCATTTTATAAAAAGATCCTATTTACGAACTCACAGGATGCTTTTTTCCCCTTTCAAATTGTGTTGTTATTACACTATTAAATTACTACCCATTTTTAAAGGGAACTGAAACATTACTTTTTGATTTATAGTATGTAAGAGGCCTTCTGTTAGTTCTTTACATAGAATCCTCATTTAAGCCTTGGGAGGATAATCTGAGCTGGTATTGTTCTTTGTATATTACAGATGAGGAACGTTAACATCAGAAAAGTTAAACGTGTTTTCTCATCTACACAAATGACATGTTATGGAGATGAGATTTAAAATCAGTGTAGTAGAAGTCAGTAACTTTGTCTTTTACATTGAACCATGGACATGTGGTGGTACCTTCCTCCCTAGATTGCTTCTCTCAACATGGGGGATTAGTTAAGGACTAGTGAATGCACAACAGGTATCAGAGTGGAGGGAGATGGTTTTTTATCAGTTTATGTCATTTAATTTTCAGAAAAACCATGTGATACAGAAATCATTGCTTTCATTTTCAAACCTAAAAAAAAGTTGTGAGAGTCAGAAAATTTCAAAATATTTAAAAATCACACTCCTTGGAGACCTTTTGAATTCCTGTGTGATTGAAGAGACACACAAGAACATATTTCAGTATATGTATTAAAAAAATAGAAATCTAGTGATATTTGGTGTCACCATATACACAAGATTGCTATAATTAGTTATTTAAGAACTAGAAATCCTATCACTTCTTGGTCTTTTAGCTAAGATCAATTGAAAAACAAGAATCTTATTTCACTATTAAGCAGGTCTGAATTTTTTTAAAAAACAGTATGAAAACTCCAGAAATTAGGAAAAAATTATATCTAAAATGTCTCCCCAAATTCTCAGGTTTTCAGAGGTAGGGCTTTTGGAAGATGATTAGATCATAGTGGCACTGCTTCATCTATGGCTTAATCTGTGGATGAATTCATAGCTGAATCTGGCATAGGGCCCTGGTCAGGAAGGATGGATGACTGGGGGGGCGCCTGGAGAAGTGTATTTTTGTTCTGGATTCTGCCTTACCTGTCTCTGCTTCCTGGCTGTAAGGGTGAGCAACTTGCACCCATCATGGTCTTCCACCATGTGGCTTCTCCCTGGGAGGTGGCTGATTATGGACTGAACCCATGAAAATCACCAGCTAAAATGAACCTCATCCTCTAAGGTGCAAGTGTCAGGTATTTTATTCCCAGCAATGCAAAAATGATTGATACATATGACTGATTTCCTTTCCAAATCTGTTCTAAGTTTGTTATCCCAGCTTTTTAAAGAAATTCCAAACTTGTCCATTTCTATAGAATGTGTGTAGCTTATTAATATGATATTTAGATGTTTTCATGTATGACTTTACTAAAATTAGCAACTTAAATGCCTTTAAATATTTTATAGCTTTTATTTCTTTCCCTGATTAAAGATTATAGATCAAAATTTGGGTACTTCTTAACTGTATTTATTAATTAGGATTATAGCACAGAATTCTATTTCTGTTAGAAGACCAAGTATTGTTTCAGAAGTGTTTCAGAGTTTTGCTTCTGCTCTTTGGATCAAATTCAATTTGTCATTGAAAATTTTGTCATTTTGCTGGTGTTCTTTACATTATAATAATAAATCAACTGTAGTTTGAGTATTTTGGTCATTTATTGACTGAATTATTTATGTTTGGCATTTCATCAATCCAAGTAAAATTCTAAGTATAAAAATACACTGACTGTTCTATAGTCTGGTAATAGTTATTGAGCTGAGAAAAGGGTCTGTTTCTTAAGGCTCTTTCTTTTAAATCAGGAGTTCCCAAAACCCCAGCCACACCTGGTACCAGCCACTGGCCTGTTAGGATCACACATCTGCACCCATTACTGCCTGAGCTCATCCTCTTATCAGATAATCATCATTTCATAAACATGCAAATCCCACTTTGAACTACACATGCAAAGGAGCTAAGTTGCCTGTTGCTTTTGAGAATCTACAGCCTGATAATATGAGGTAGAGCCGAGGTGGTGTCCTAGTTACCTTCTTATTCTGGGACGCAATATTTGACACCAAAAATTTAAAGGAAGGAAGATTTATTTTGGCTTATATTGTGTAGAGGTTTCAATCCCTAGATGGCTGAATCCCAAGCAGGGTACCATGGCAGAGGAGCATGGCAGAGGAGAAAGACATGGCATGGCACTATAGAGAGCGATCAAGGGAGAATAGCGGGAGAGGTACCCTTCCAGCCTGTGCCCCAGTGACCCACCTCTTCCCAGCATCACATTTAGGTGGACCAATCCCCTGATGAATATCAAGCCCCATGATTCAATCACCTTCCCACATCCCCACTTATGAGCGCATGAGGCTTTAGGGGGACATCTAGCTGTAAACCATTTCAGGCACTGATTCTAGGACCAGGGAGCTGATACAAATATAGATAAATTTTAGCAGAGGGGTTTGATTTTATGAACACCATGAAAATCAATTGCTTGCAGATTCATATAAAAACCCTATCAGTGAATGGCTGTAGGGAGCAGGAAAGGGCACATTACCAGAATCAGAACCTCTGCAGTGAGTCTTGGTCTCCTGTGAGGCAGTATAACACAAAGCAAATTAAAGAATAAAGACAAGGAATGAGACTTAGAGAAGAAGCTTTGGGCCTGATCAGTGCTGCTCTGGATAGCAAAGATAAAGGTACTGAGCTTGACACTATTTATTGGGTTCATAGGGAGTGACTGATGACTCAGAGTGGGTGATAATTCTAAATTGACAAGGATCTTGCAGTCAGAGGAAGTACCAGATGACTCAGAGGGAGTAATCCTGTGACTATGAGGATCATATGAGGATCTTAGGTTGATGAGGAGTTTAACTTGATTAGGACAACGAGATGAACAAAATGTTCTTACAATAGTAGGTGGGATGAGTTAATATAAGGAATTTGTCCCTTCCCAAGTGAAACCTTTCTACTCAATTCTCAAAGGCCCAGGATGTTTTCAGTTGATGTATTCTTGCCCTTGAGCATCACAGCATCACGGGACTATTGAGGCCTCAGATGGCCCTAATCATAGTTTAACTGTGAAATGACTTTTTCCTCAAAATTATGTAGAATGGCTCCCAACAAATGGTAAGTTACAGTTAAGCTGTATCTGATGGCAGGCCAAAACGATATTAAAGAGTAGACTGGACATAAGCCACACACTTCAGGTGTCACTGTCCCCCACAAATTCCAGATGGGACTATTTGCAGGGAAACAACCTCAAAGCCCCTACTGATTCTGCATTATAATGAGATGTCTAAATACTTTACAATATAATTATAGTAATAATAAAGTATACAATAAAGGTAATGGTCCTGAATCCATCCTTCCACCCCCCAGGCCCTGGTGCCAAAAAGGCTGGGGACCACTGTCTAAAATGGTATTCACTTTATAAAATTGGATGGTAAGTGTTCTCAGTCTCTGTTAAGTTTACTTGGGTGAATTTCAGAAAGTGCAAAAGGTCATATCTTGGGCAGTGTGTATCTTTAAAGGAGTACATATAAGAGGTAGCTAAGGCCATTCACATAGAGATTCTCTGTTAAAACTATGGACAGTGAGTCTTAATCATGGTTATCTTCAAATAGAATATTCATTCGCTGCTAACATCTGATGAGCTTTTATTTGGGGGTTTGTCATTCTACATTCTATTCACTTCTAGCTGCCACACACTGTCAAACTATTTTTCTCCCCTCAAATTCTGATAGTCCGTCCTCTGATAAGCTTTTTCTGCCATTAAATTGAATCCTCACCTGATTTATGACCCTGATTTCCATCTGTCTTTCAATTGGGCGTTTTTCATGCTCCTCCACATTAAGCATTGTACACAGGTGGAAAAGCTTCTCTGTTAATACCATTTCCTTACTCAGTCACACTTACCCTTCCAACATCAAAACTGGTCATTGAGTTAAAGTAAGGAACAGCAGATATCAAATTCTTAACTTGCATAGATTTGTTTTGTTTTTACCTGTGCTCCAATCCAGTTCAGTAATGGAATCCTATGGTTTTCAGGACATTGCTATTTCAGGGACTACTCTGCACTGAATATTTTAAATTCCAAAACTCCATTTATGACTCTCTCTCTATCTTAATATCATTGCTCCTCTTATTTCATCTCTTAAAATCTGTAGATCATTAACTGCTCCTTTGTGTCCTTCTTACTCGTCCTTTCCTGATTTGTTTTTTATTACATAATCTTGATTGAATGATATAACAATTCCACAATATCTCACCAGGAATTTCCATTCATTTGTTTTGGTGTTCTTATTTGTTACTCCAATCTCAATGGATGATCTTGACAAGCATTTGTAAAACAGTGTTAAACAAAATGGTAGGCCACATAGACCAACATATTTATCTATGGACTATTTCCAATGTCAGCTATTGATTAATCTTTGTCATTGTGAATAATTTTCTTTGTTTTCTATTGTTAGTCAAAATCATTCTCAAAATCACTCTCCTAATCTTCTAAGCTTATAATTTACTTTCTCAATAGGTAAGGAAGTACCATGTAGCCTACTTAGTAGAACAGATAAAACCATTGAACAACATTTTCCTCAGCTTCCTGTGACCTTCCCATTTATTTACACCTATGCATCTCTATCTATCTATCTATCTATCTATCTATCTATCTATCTATCTATCTATCTATCTACTTATCCATCCATCATAGGATTAACAGGCAGCCAGAGGACAAGAGAGCTCACTGAGTTGCACATCAGCACTGCAGGCTACAAAGTAGGTGAATTTAGATCAGCAAATTCAGGATAGTCACCATGTCTTGACTTTATTTTGAGGGGCTTTTTGTTTGTTTGTTTGCTTGCTTTTTTGTTGGTGGTGTTTTTTAACCTTCTCAGATTTTCTAAGGATCTCATCCATCCTGGAAGTAGGCTATTCTTTTGAAGAATGTCTGGTTGGCATCACATGCTTCCCTTACTGAAGTGATTTTTGCTTCTTTCTGAAGTGACTGAAGTCCATCTCTATTAGATAATTACAATAATTATTTTCTAATATTCTTTTCTGTTTTTTCAAATGGTAAATCACTCCCTGTTGTATTTTTGTATAACATTTTTAAAAATTAATTTTATTGGTACATTTTGCATATACAATATAATGACATTCATCATTGGAAATTTGCACCTTTACATAATCTCTCTTGGTTCTTATTTTTTCCCCATTCCCCTACCCTCCCTTCAACCCCTCCATCCCTCCCTATTTACAAATACTTTGTTTGAATTTTTTCATTTTCTCATATAAATTCCATTCCCTTCTTTCCTTTCCCCTACCCCTCCCACTTCCCCTTCCCCTTTGCCCTTTTTCTTCCTATTTCACATTATCTATTATACCTTTTAGTCCTAATTTACACTTTCAGTTTCTCACACTAGAGAAACTATTTGGTATTTACACATGTGTGTCCTATTTATTTCACTTGAGTATCACCTCAATGTGCATCCATTTAGCTATAAATGTCTCTAATTTCTCATTTTTTATGGCTGAGTAGTACTCCATTTTATTAAAAAACCACATTTTCTTTATCCACTCTCCAGTTGATGGGCAATTGGTCTGCTTTCAAGTTTTAGCTATTACAATTTGTGCTGCTAGGAACATGGCTGCACATATATCATAAAAATTTTATATGTCTCCAGCATAGGGATTTTCCCATTTTATGGCTCTGTAAGCACCTTTATCTTTTGGGCTCTATACCTGTCATTTCTTTGTACATATTATATAATCAGTCGTTAAGTATTTGATTAATTTTCACTTTCATGCCATGTATTTTTCTACTAGTAATGATTTTCTTAATGATAAGATCTATTCTATGGTCATCTATATGTCAAATAAAGTTTGTCAAGGGCAGTTTGCTTCAAGTATAAATAAATAAGTGGTCATATTTGAAATGAAAATCACTTTCTAGAAGGTTCAATGATTCCAGTTTTTGTCTTTTATCTTGAGTTACATAGATTGAAAAGGATGACCTGGGAACAAAGTCACAAAGATAACATCAGCTTGAAAGATAATTCAAGGGAATTTCTGAGCAGAGGACCACATTGTCATTTAAGAAAAGTAGTCTTTCTTTTTCAATGTTCATATTACAGAAGTACAGGCAGGGACATTTATGTGGGGATACTCAGTATCAAAAGAAGGTTAGCACTAATAATACATGCACAAAATACTAAACTTAGACCATTTACTGTCTATGAAAAATGTAAAAGAAGAGAGCTACTGTAGTACAATTAGTTTGAATTATGTTCTACTATTGTGCATTTTTCTCTTCAATATTACTTGTCAGTCATTCGTGCATTACAGTGAAATTTTTACCTGTCTCACACCTTCAATCACCTGAGAAGTTTGTATTTTTGTATTAAAAATAGGCTAAAATTAGGTTTTGTCAAATTGGTCATGTGCAACATAATCCCTTGACTTTTAGGAATAGATCTCTCAGAGTTTTTCATTGTTCACATGCTTTACAAGAATTCCTGCCTACTTTACCTTGCCAAAGAGAATGAAGCACATTAAATGCATGTGCTGTGACATCAGTCCCTTCCTTACTCCCCATTTAACTCAGAACTCCACATTGACCTTGTTATAGCAACTGTGAGAAAACAAAATTTATTTTTCTTAATAACCAACATCTTGTTTTTGTTCATTTTCTTCTACTAATGGGTGATCATCTGTATGTATTTTAGTTATATAACTTATTTTTCCATTTCTCTCTGTGTTTTGTATAAAAGGAAAGGAAGGATAAAGAAAAAATTTGCTATCTTTTAAAGAAATATAGGTAATATGCTTTTCCTTCATACATATCTCTTTTTCATACTATCATTTTTGCTTTTTCAGATAATAAAGTCATTTTGTTTTATGCAAATGAAAAAGTAGTTGTGAGGACAATAGTTGCTATTTGTTAGCAGTAATTTAAAAGCAGGTTTGTTCCCTAACCACACATTCCATTTCACACTTCTCTGATTGGAATTTTACTCCTAAGGTGTTCATTGAGTGGAAATACAACATTTATTTTTAGGTAGTTCCTTTGTGTTTACACAATTTCCTTTCAAATTCATAGAGACAACTATAACTAAAAGCCAACACAGAATTTCCAACACTCAAAAAGTTGTTAAATTTGTGGAAATATATTTAAGACAAGCATTATCTCCTTTTTTTATTCTTTCATAAAAAATATTTAACCTAGAATTTCTGTGGTATCCTTTTTGTTCTGATTACATTACCTTTATTTTGTTCTGGGGTTGAGATGTAGCACAATAGAATACTAGCCTTAACACAATAGAATGCTAGCCCTAATAAAATAATAGAGAATAAGTTACGTAGAAAGGGAAGCTCTAAAATAGAGAATAAAATGAGACGACAGAAACAGGGGAATTGCAGTTTGAAATTTTGTGGAAGTTTTGAGATGAATTACAATTTTGCAAATATATGTTGCTTGTGTGAGGAAAGAGAATGATAAGTATAATATATCTGACTCAAAGTATGTATGGCCTAAATCAATAGGAGTCAAAAGAACCTGTCCTCAATGGAACTCACATCACTTTCCCTTTGTTTTCTTACCAGGAAACATTACAGTTATATCCATGTCTTCATTTGTATGTTTATCTATAACATGCTACTATTTGTTTCACCAGTATTTCTGGTTATTACACTTATGGAATTTACTTTTAAAATAGTAATTGTCTCTCCAGTATTTTTCTCTAGTGATATTTTTCAGTAAAATGCATATGCAATACTTTAAGCATTCTAAAGTTATAGAAAAGTGTTAATTCTATCTGATGGGTATTATCCATTATGTTAACTTTTAGACCAGATGTCACTATTCCTACTTTAAAGATTCTGAAAAAAAAGAGAAATACACCTGCAAAAATATACAGGAATGATAAATTTTGATTTCATATTTTTTGTTCTAAATTTGTTTCATATTTCATTATTTTATTCTGTGTTCTGTACTTCTGAGGCATTGATGATATCCTCAGCATGATGCATATAATTTCTTAAATAACCTGGACAAGTGCATTGTTATAAACTAGAGATACCTGTGAGCTAAATCATAAAGGAGAGTATGGGAATAAACAAGATACAAAACTGATTTTGTGATAAGGAGTGAAAAAATTAATTTCAGGATTTTGGAACTATCTACTAGTATGAAGATTGTAAGGGATTTTTTTTTACCAATTGAGAGATCAGAACATTTACTTAAGGATCACTTAGTTTTTCTCACTTAGTTCAGCTATTTCTCTTTTTTTAAGTTTTTATCTTTTATTAGATCATGTTGGAACATTATTTTGAATTTAAGGGTAATTAAGTTGAGAAAAACTATGTTCATACACTGGAATTTATCATGATGTTTCTGATAAAATCACAATATATGGCTGACATTAAAACACAGTTCCAATTTAATGCCATTCTAGTGTTGGTTGTTGCCAAGAATAGTTACAGTTAATAGATGAATGGTCATTGTTAGCCATCTTGTGGTATTTTCTGCTCCTGACTCTCTGATTCACATTTTCCACTTTAAGTGGTGAACATGTAGATTGGCAGTTGACTGCTGCTGTATTGAATCTGAAAGGATGGTAACTATTTTTGTGTGGAGTTGTCCAAAGTTCACTTTTGAAAGTGTAAGCCCCAGGCCTAGATTAGAGATCACCAACTGTATGAGACTCTTGCCTTTTCTATTTCTGTTCTTAGTTGCTTTGTACAAATAATGCTTTTTTATCCCTATTCAGTTATTGCAGGAGGTGCAGTGATCCTTTGTTAATGCTTTTCAGTCATCTCTACAGTGGCGTGGAGGGTGAGAGTCTCCATCTCTGTCTCTTTAAAAGATGTCCTCTAGCCTGACTGCATGGTAGATCCTTGTCCCTTACTAAGAAGTGCTTTCTTCATGCTTTTTCTCTTTTTCTCATTGTATCACATATGCCTTGGAACAGAGTCTTGCCTAGGAAATTTACACCTTAACTATTTAAATCACAAGACATTCAGTAGTTTCTGTGTATAAGAATGTTACTCAGCTATCTAGAAGTGACTCTGTTGTATATCACCTTTTGTTGTTTCTTTATTCATTTTCAGTTTTTTCTTACTTTAATGTTTTTCTCCCTTTATTTCATTCCATTTCTTAATTAAAAATATTTATCTCACTAGTGCTCTGAAAACTGCAAAAAAAGAAAAAAATACTAAGGATTTTTCTAGAGGTCAAAGTGAGAAACAGAAAGCTGCTTAAAATAAGAACAAGGGTATAGCTATCTGGTGGAGCTTGCAGTCTTTCCTTAGTTAAGGGGATATTCTGTAACTTAATTCACTTCCTCTGAAATTATAAAAATTCAATTTGATTTCAGTTTCACAAATATTAAACATAAAAGCTGAAGAGCAAAAAGAGCAGTCTGATTACCAATTCTAATTTGTGAGACCTGAGGTATATATGTTTGCTGTGTTTTTTTTCACTTATACATACCACAGAAGTAGGGGAAAATAAGTAAGAAAATATAGGACATATGTATACCTTAGTTAACACCCTGGAACATCATGAGATCTCAAAATATCAAAAACTCCATTGTGATACTGAAACTTGTTGCTCCTTATCTTAGTTAGGTAGCAATAACACCGAGAGAGAAAATAAAATTGGCATTACCCAGAAATACTGTTTGCATCCAAAATTCAGTATCTTGAGGCAATCCACTTTCTGGGCCCCCTTCTGTCTCTTAGACAGAAGCTATCTTTCGATAAATAACTTTCTACTCTTAAAAAACATTCAGTATCTCATATATACTTAATAGAAAGCAAAGGTTCTGAACATCAGGTTGATTTCAATAAAACCAACTCTTCAGGCAGTAAGAATAGGGTTCCAAGATTCTCAGTTCATTGAGGATAAAATTCCAAGAGTTCTCACATGTGAAATATGAGCACACAAGTATTAAACTTCCAGAACATAGTAGTAAGCCTAAAAGTAAAAGAACATTCATGCAATGATTTTCAAAAATAGAGATGACCTTTGTTTGGTTAAAATAATGTTTTTGTTTTGTATCTTTTCCAAGTTTTGTATTTACATTTGAAAAACTGAAATTACTAAAAGTATAAAATCTTTGACCCAAAGTAGGTTTCAGGGTCAGAAGCTGATCAGAGAATTAAATACTTTTTTTTAAAACTCGGAGCATACTTTACATAATTTACTTGTTCCTTGATTTTGTTATCTTGTTGATTTATACCCTTGTTTTAATAAAAAACAAATCCATCCTTGTCCTGTTGCTATTACCTACAACTGAAGTGATAGAGACTCATTAATGCACATTTGTCCCTGAAAGTGAAGATCTCTTATAGATGGCAGTTCTTCTTATAGTTGGCAGTTTGTGTTTTCCTATTCCAAATATTCTCTTGAGTAAAGAAAAGCCAAGGGCAGATCTGCTAGAGCAGAATTAAGCCACTACAAACAAACAAACAAACAATAGATTTAATTCTTTTCTACCCTGTTGTTTATATAGGAATTGATTAACCATAGTTGGAATAGATGTTCTGCTAATTTGCATTCTGATTATGGTAACTGATGTCAACAACATGTTTGATAATAATGCAAATTTTAATTCTTTCAGAAATAAAGTTATAAATTTTCAATACAGTCAGCACTTCAAACTCAGCTGAAATGGCAGACTTTAGATCTAGTAGGAAAAATATATAAATTGGAATCTGTGCAGAGAAATTTCATTACATGAAAATTTTATTACATAATGTAGAAATAATATTACAAGAATTTGGCATGAAGTCAAAACTCATTGCACAAAATCAGATTTAAATATAGTATCATATTTTAATCTATTTTTTGCCTTTGTCAAATTGACAGTCATCTTTTGTCTTGTAATTAAGTATCAGTTTGGACCCTCAGGCCTCTGAGACAAATTGGTTGTATTCTTATATGTTAAACACTGACTTAATTCATTTCAAGCTTTTAATTCTTCTTCCTTTAATTACTTAGTAGCTAAAACTAATAACTGGTTTTGTTTCTTTAAACTTATCATGTAGTCTTGCCAAAGCAAATTGCTATATCTGATTTCATGTGAATGCCAAGTTGCTTAGCAACTTAAATCTGCCTTATATTTCATCTTTTGCTTACTCTTAAAACTCTAAATTTTTATCAGGATGTAATTTTAGGCATATTTCTATATTTATTCAAATTATTTTTTATTCATGTAGTGATCAGTTTCTTCTCCATTCAGTTTGTAGCTGTGTGTTTTGTGTGTGGCATCCAGTGAAGGAGAAAGAATAACTAGATAGAAGTACTTGTGAAAAGAGGAAGGAGAAGAGAATGAGGGAATTCATTTATAATATCTGATTCCTGAATTTTTTTTTGGCTCTTAAATCTTATTCCATTTCCACTTTATGTGGTTTACTTTGTCCTGTCTTGTCTTCCAGGCACCAGTGCTCTGGTTTCCAGCCTCAAGAAGTGAGGATTTAGTCATCTATAGCAGCCCCTGCACAATTTCATGCATAATTGGCATTCAGGCTCAGAAGACTTAAAACAGATCCGATCCTGAGCCTTGTGTGGCTTTATCCCCAGAGAGAAATTATCCCTTTGGGAGGTTTGTCATCTTTGGCAGGAAGAAAATGCTGTTACTATTTTGTACTTTCATTGAGTCCTGGCAGACAGGCAGTGACTTTTCAGCCAGGTCCATAAGCTAATTGTAGAAATGATGGAAAATGTCAGATTTTAAAGAAAAAAATGTCTTACAGTAAGTGACAGTTGTCACTTTGCTTATTTTCTGCTATTTGCTGTAATAAGCTCCAAACTATAAAGGAACATTTGAAGGAGAAAAAAGATTTGTTTCACACATGCATAATATTGAAAGGAAATGAGCTTTAAATATTGGTGTACATTCCTTCAGAATGTAATTACCCTATATTACCCATCAGTCACTTCCTCATCAGGGGCCAAAAATAATTTCTTCAGTGACTCTTCATCCTTTTATACCCACTCTCATAAATGCATACTCAGAGGTGTGTTGCTTACAAATCAGGAAAACAAATGGCCACAGGGAGAGTGAGCACCCATTAATTTCATGCTTAGTTTTTGAGAACAAATGCTTCAACCAGGCTATTATTTGTCTCAAGCATGAAAGCAGTTTTCAAGCTTAAAACTGAATTACTGGTTTCACCATTATTTTTATACTCCTATTTATTTTTATACTTTTATATTTTGGCTCAAGTTTAAATAAACCAATAAAAATACTTGCTTGAATGAGTTTTTTGATGTCCTTATATTTTCAACTTTTTTTTTCATTTCTTTTTAGGAGCTCTGTAATATATGACTAAAAAATTAGCCAAGTTTCATTTCTCCTTCATCTCTATCATTTGCAAACTTTCAAAGCAGTAGTTTGTCTTACCTATTATTTTTTTAAACAGAAGTGCCTTACAAGAATGGTTTCCTATAGCCTATATTCCATCTATCTGCATATGGATGGTAGCAGTCTCTTGGTGAATTGACTAAGTTACCAAAGAGCAGGCTAAACATTATTTCTACTCATCTTCTCCCTGCCCATCTTAATTCTTAGCTGGAACCTTCAGCTAGGTGTAGAAACCAACTTGGCAAGTTTTATTAATTGGAGTTTCACAAGAGAATAACATCTCAATGAAATGGGAAAAGCTTCTCCACTTTTTAAAAATAAAGATACAATACATTTATGAAGAAATAATAATACAAAATAATATAGGTCAGGGACAGTAAATCATGGAAAATTATAAGGCATATGGGGGCAGTTTAAAACTAGTGGAACATAAAGCTGTTTTACTAAATTTATTTGTACAGACCTATGCAGCATCCTTTGCTAGTTCTTGAGATGCGGGTTATTTTCTTGTCATGGTATAGGAAAGGCATCTTTTTCAAATAATCCATATAGTTTCTACAGATAGGAAAAAGCAGATCAGATAACAGTTTATGGAACTACTATTTCTGAAATGACCAATAAGCCAGCCAATTCAACATGTTTTGGAGTGGAATATCATAATTCCTTCAGTTGTGTGAGACCATACATGCCCATAAGCCTGGATGTCAACCTAAAATGCTATACTTACCATAAAACTGCCACTATCATTTTTTTTTCCTGAGAAGTTTTACAATTATTTCTGTCAGGAATGCACAAAGCCACTAGAATAAAGCATACTCTGTTATTATGTAATACATCAAATTCAGTAGTCATCCAGTGGGACTATTTATGATTGATATCAACCATCTAATTCTTTGTACCAGAAAAAAGTCCTGATCCATTCATCAATAGAAGAGTACGTTTCCCCAAGATTTATGCCATACCATGCACCTCGTAGAGGAGATTCATCATATGGTTCATCAGTTTTTGCCCACAAATCCTTGTAGGAACAAGTTACTATTCCAGGCACTATATTGTCCAACCTTGCTTCTTGTTGGCCAAAACTCCACCCTTCTATCTCCTACTACAAATGTTCATGTCCCTTTTACTCAAGATGAACAGATTGTGAAGTTTATGTGTTCCATACGGAGGGAGAAAATGGTGTCTCCTACTAGCAGCTGGCCAAAAGCTGATTACAGAATCCTATCTATTCGCTGGTAAATGTAATTCATCACTAAAGGAGAGCTAGGAAATGTGAGATTTAAGATGTAATCCCCAAAGCAATCTGGCATTTCTTCTTGGTGATGATCTGTTATAGCACTGAACGGTGAAACTTGCTCCTGGCAAAGGAGTTCAGGTCAGTTGGAAGGATCTGTCTTCTCTCCATTATGAAGGGCAACATTCCAGAAGAAATTAGCTGAGGTTAGTGTATTCACTTTGTAAAACTGTATCCTTTCAGCAGTGAGGATATACTTTGATATAGTTTATATTTCTTTCTAATACTTTCTGCCAAGTCTTTGTGGGCTAAGATATTGCACACTGTTTTTACCTTTTGGGAAAGACTTACCAATAAGACAAGGATGGTTCCAGGAAATTCATTTGCCAAGAAAACTCAGTGCAATTCTTGGGTGGATATCTGGCATCTATGCCAAGATCTCATTTTAAAAAAAGTTTTAGTGTTTTCATTTTTTTGGAAAGAATAGTAACTGATAGCCAATTAGTGAATGGATCTGAATTAGAAAAAAATAAATCCCTCAAATTTGTATGTTTCCAACAGTTTTCAAAAAATGGGTCCATACAAAGGATTATTACAGATGTTCCTGTGTACAGAGCTTGGCACTTTCTGAAATGTCACCCTGCCTCCATGAGACTTGGTGTGCATTGGATAATTCTTTTAAAAGCCCACCCCATCTTTCAGAGTTAAACTGTTTGTTCAGAGTTGATTCCCAGAGACCCACAGCTTTGCCATGCCTATTGATGTTCTTGTTTGTTTTGTCATTCTAATATTTACTCTTATATCTAGCTTCAGTTTCCTAACTAACTCACTAGACAGTAGAGGAAATTTTGAAGCTGGCTATCCTATTAATGTGGCACAAAATTTATTTCAGTTTTAGAATTCTTGTTTCCTTCTAGGGATTCAGCATAAAAACTTGACCTGGAAACTACATGTTACATATTAGTTGTGTAAAATGAAATACAATTTCCTAGTCATAGAACTCTCCTAAATATGTCCAGTATTGGGCCTAACTTATTTACATGTTCCCTTTCTAGTTTTCATTTCTCTTGTTAGATATATGTAGTATTATATAATGTGAGCTGTATATAAAACATTGTTTCCTAGTTTGAAAAAAATAAAAAATTTATTTCAATTTACTTTCATCCTACATGATTTTAAAATAGATTTTGAATATTTTTAATAATTATACTTGTGAATCAGTAGGGTTATATAATTATATTTTAGAAATAAAATTGTGCTTGAGTAGGGAGAATATATGAACCTCAATTTTAATTTTATTTTGAATGCAATCAAATAAAGGTAATAAAAAAATTTATGGCATTGTTTTATTACTGTTTTCCTGAGGATACATGTTAATAAATGTCTAACACTCCATGATATATTTGATTTTGGGTTCAAGAAACTTCAATTCTTTTCCTCTTAAAAGTTATATACTAGGAGACAGGTGTAGTGGTGCACACCTTTAATCACAGCACTTGAGAGGCTGAGGCGAGAAAATCACTGGCTGCAGGCCACACGGAACTAGATAGTGAGACTGTCTCACAACAAACAAATAAAAACAAACAAAATATGTATATATGACAAAGTTTTATGTAATGTAACCTAAATATGCATTCCATAATCTTTTATGTATTTTTAATATTTGGCTATTCAGCAGAATTATTAAATAACCATCTAAAAAACTTTTGAATGTCTTCTCTAGCTGAAAGTGTGTCCCAAAAGACTAAAAAGGAGGAGGATAGAAGAAGCCAGGACAGGTGGTTATGTTAATTAAAACTGTATTTTCTGTGTGGCGATTGTAAGTGGTTGTTTATGCATTGGGAAACTAGCAAACAATGTGCTCAAATCCCATTCCTGAGAGGTCTAATTATTTCTAAGGAAGTTTAATAATTCTGACTACGCTGTCAGTCATAACTCATACTTGTTCAATTGGCCTCTGGTGATGATTTGTCTAAAATAGCCAAAAGACCTTATCATGTTGCATTATTCCAATCTACATACAAATATTCAGTGAACCAAAACTTCACTTCTCCTTAGCTGCCATATTCCCAATTTCAATATGGATTTTGTTTATTTTTAAAGAGATAGATCCATTAATTTATTGTAACCATAGGTATGGTATTAAACTACCATTTCAACACAAAAGCCCGTGGGGTCAATTATAGTTATTGGTCTGTGTTGGTGAATGTAGCTTTTAAAGTGTAAAGTACAGTATGTCAGTTGCCATTACATAGTTATAATTATATTTTTCAGCATGTAAGCATCTACTAATTAGGAGAAAAATGCAAATTTTCCCTATTGCTAAAAGAATAAATCAGATCAAAGGATGAATTTACACAGAACTATAATTTTAGAATACCATGTTAAAGTCTTTATATGACAATGAAAATGACTATAACAGAAAAATCATAAAATTAATATAAAACTTTTATAATTACATTTTAGTGACAATAATTCTTATGAACAAGCTAATGTCCTAAAACTGTTTTCAAAAGATTAATTAATTAAATATGAATGTTATTGCTGCTTTATCTTGAATAGTGGTTTAGATAGTATACATTTTCTTCCAGTGATCTTCACATCCCAAATCTAGATGAGAATTTCTCCATGATCTCAGACATATTTTTCTAAGTATCAACAATAGCAAACAAAAGCTTGGCATGTCCTATAAAATACAAAAATATGAAGAAGGGTACTGCAGATTTATATTCATAACATGGAGTCAATTAAATAGAAATACTTAATAAGCATCATGATAAGTGACATTGAAAACAATTTTGCAACATATTCCATAAGCTTTTCTTTTTTATATCACAGTCCTTCATGTAATGAATCACGTCCAGTTTTCTGTCATATTCCTTGGCTCCAGCCCTCTTTCTTTATATCTGTCACCAGAGACACTGCATTTGTTTCTGTTGTAGACAAGAATGTCCTGGATGGTGCTTTCCTTATCATATTTTTGTCCTTCATGACCTATCAACTTTTCATGAAGTAATCACACCAAAAACCATTATCCTGATGAATGGATAATCGCTTTTATATTTTTATTTTACAAGTGATTTGTGTTTTGCAATGTGTCCCATGTTTTACAATGGAAATTACAATACTGATCCTAACAGTGGGTTAGACAATTCTGGTCACAGATAATAAAGCTGCTCCAACAAATTACATAACGTGTTTCCCAAAGCTAATTCATCAGTTTGCCAGTAATTTCTAAAATGGAGAATTTTCATAGAAATGTATGCAGTATATTATTGTCTAAAACTAATGAAACAAAAAATAAGAAACAGAAGTTTGGAATAGAGGGACTATTATAGGGGAAAATACATAAAGGAATAAATGTATGCTAGAGAAAATCCTAATATATTTACACAAATTATGTCTTTAATCTTCTCAAATGGTTTTGTAATAACATTCCTTTCTATATACAAGAAAACCAAGATTTAGTAATTTGGCAAAGATTATAAAATACTTTATCTAATAGTGTAACTCCTATACCCAGGTCTTATTGATTAACTTACATATAACTCAACACAACCATTGCCATCATTGAATTATCAATTAGAATATGATATATCAATTGAATTTTGAGAGAAAATAAGAATTTGTGAAGTCTAGTACTCAACATTTAACTCATGCAAATCTAAATGGATGAATCTGGAGATCTGCCTTTAAGGATGAGTAAGAATTTGTGGACAAAAGGTTGGAGGGAGATATTCCAGATCAATATCGTCAGACACCAGAGATAGCAAAAAGTCCCTAAAAAATATTTCACAATGTGTGCACTTTAAATAAACTATGAAAAATGACAAGGATAAAGTTCCCCAAGTTTTTAATTCCATAGTAAAGAATTTGGACTAGAGAACAGATATAAAATGATTATAATTCTAATCAAGAAAGACTACCCAGGAAGCAAAAATAAAGATATAGACAGGATCAAACTCAAGAAAAGGAAGTCAGGTTGACTATTGTGGGAATGAAGTTTTGGTGAACTTCACACTTGAGCCAATCAAGGGTCTACCATAGAGCTACACAGGCACCCTGATTAGGACTTCAGTTAGGGTAATTGCAGTAGGTTTTGAAAAACTGAACTCAAAAATTCACAAGATATATTTAGGTTATGTAATTGAGAGACCTTTTGTCCAATTACATGTGGACTGAGCATAGGATGGCTGTTAGGGGGCTTCCAAGATTCCAGATATAAAAAAGAGTAACAGGTTGTACAAGGTGAGTCTGAGATTCCATGAAACATAGCAGAATAGGTACACATGAGGTACAAAATGTGGTCTGGAATGGAAGAAAAAATTCAGAATCCAAAATGATAGCTAAGTCTTGGCATTTAAAAACTCAGCAGGATGGAGTTCTTACATAGAAAAGGGAAAATAAAGGTCAGTAATTGAATATACATAAATATAGCATTTAACATTCAGTAGGTAAAAAGTTTTAGCCTCATGTTTTTAGTGACAGCAAAATATTAAGGAATGGAAAGTTTTTCAGAGTAAAGGAAGTGGTTAACTGTGTCAAGTGGTGCAGTGATTCATTTTGATGAGGACAATGGATAAGTGGGTCATTGAGTGTAGCATTAAGATTATTGGGGACCCTAGTGAGAACATTTTCAGTGAAGTAGGAAAGATGGAAGTAGCTTTCCCTGAATATCAGAAAGTGACACAGTGGAGCAAGGAGCATAAACTGCATTTTCAAGAACTTGAGTGTGAGTGTGATAATGAAAATTAAGCTTATATGGATTGCATGTGTAATGTTTTTCTTTAATTCATTTCCTTCTTTGTGATCTCAATGTATCCTTTGAGATTCGGTGTAGAATCTATATTTAGAGTGGATAAAACAGTTGTAAAAATATATATGAACAACTTTGATGATATGTTCAATTTTTCCTGAAAACTAATGGTATAGTGAAAGTTTGGTAGATAATTAAATTCTCATCAAACTTTTTCAGACATAATTTGATTTGTTGATAATTTTTTTCTGATTGGACTCATACTCTGCAAAAATGCAATTTAAACAGCACATTTCTAGAAAACAGTCTTGTTTTGCCACCCTTACCATCTTAAACTATTATATGACTTCTAAAAAAGTATTTTTATTACAAGGTAAAAATGATATTATAAGTTTTTAATGTGTGTAATAAAGTTTGCACAGTGGGACAAACTTATAGAGGTCCCATATTTGAATCTTAGTTATTTGTTAAATTACTACATAATTTTTATCAAGTTACTCAGTCTTGATGTCCTTGTATGAATTTCAAACACAATTGTGAAGATTAAATGAATTATGTAAAAGATTTACAACCTTTCCAAAATATAATATATATCCAATAAATTATTTTTCTTTTTCCTTTTTTTTCCCTTAAATTCTTTTATTGGTACATTGTAGGTATACAACACAAGTATATTTCTCATTGGAATTGTACCTTTACATGATGCATCTTGGTTCTTATTTTTCCCCATTCCTAGCCCTCCCTTCATCCCCTCCACCCTTCCCTATTTACAAAGACTTTATTTCCAATTTTTCCATTTCTCAGCATTTTTCCTTTCCCTTCTTTCCTTTCCCCTGCCCCTCCCACTAACCCTACCCCTTTGGACATTTTCTTCGCATTTTGCATTATCGATTATTCATTCTAATCATTCGTACATTTTAGGTATACAATATAATGACATTCATCATTGGAAATTTGCACCTTTACATAGTCTCTCTTTGTTCTTATTTTTCACCTTCGCCCGGCCCTCCCTTCAACCCTTCCATTCCTCCCTATTTACAAAGATTTTGTTGCTATGTTTCCATTTTCTCATATTAATTCCATTCCCTTCTTTCCTTTCCCTAACCCCTCCCACTTCCTTCATCTTTGCCCCTTTTCTTCTTATTTCACATTACCTGTTATACATTTTAGTACTTATTTACACTTTCAGTTTTTCACAACAGAGAAACTATTCAGTATTTATACACGTGTGTTCTATTTATTTCACTCAAGAGTATCATCTCAATGTGCATCCATTTAGCTATAAATGTCTCTAATTACTCATTTTTTATGGCTGAGTAGTACTCCATTTTTTAAAAAACCACATTTTCTTTATTCAGTCTCCAGTTGATGGGCATTTGGGCTGTTTCCAAGTTTTAGCTATCACAAATTGTGCTGCTATGTACATGGGAACACATATATCACTGTGGCATGATTCTTTTAATTCTTTGGGGAAGATCCTCAGCAGTGGAATAGCAGGGTCAAATGGGACTTCCAGTCAGTTCTTTGAGGTATCTCCATACTGATTTCCACAGTGCTTGCACCAGTCTACACTCCCACCAGCAGTAGAGCAGCGTTCCTCTTTCCCCACAGCCTCACTAGCATTTGTTATTGGTGGATTTCATGATAGCAGCCATTCTTTCTGGAGTGAAGGGGATCTCAGCATTGTTTTCATTTGCATCTCTCGAATAAACAGTGATGTTGAACATTTTTTCATAGGTTTATTTGCTATTTCTACTTCTTTGTCTGAGAAATGTCTGTTCATTTCAGGTGCCCATTTCTGGATTGGATCTTTAAATTTGGGAGGTCTGATCTTTTTAAGTTCTTTATAGATTCGAGATAGTAGACCTTTGTCTGAGGAAGAGCAGGAGAAGATTTTTTCCCACATTGTGGGTTGTCTCTTTACACTGCTGGTGGTTTCTCTTGCTGTGCAGAAGCCTTTTAACAAGAAAAGATCCCACTTGTTGATTGTGCTAGTTCATGGGCAACTGAGGTTTTGTTCATAAAATCTTTTCCTACACCAATGTCTTCAAGGGTTCTACCTAACCTCTGTTCCAACTGGTTCAGAGTTTCTATTTTAATATTTAGATCTTTAATCCATTTTGGTTTTAGTTTAGTGCATGGTGAGAGATGTAGGTCTAGTTTTAATCTTTGGCAAGTTGAAGCCCAATTTTTCCAGCACCATTTATTAAAGAGGCTATCTTTCCTCCAGTGAGGGTGTTTGGCTCCTTTATGAAAGATGAGATGGCTGAGTGTGTCTGGTGTTGTTTCTGCATCTTCTAATCTGTTCCACTGGTCCTCAGGTCTGTTTCTTTGCCAGTACCATGCTGGTTTTATCACAGCAGCTTTGTAATATAGTTGCAGGTTGGGGACTGTGATACCCCCTGCCATGTCTCTGTTACCTAGAATTGCTTTTGCTATTCTGGGTCTCTTCTTGTTCCAAATGAATTTTTGGATTGTTTTCTCAAGGTCCATGAAGTATGCTGCTGGGATCTCAATTGGAATTGCATTAAATCTATATAGCAGTTTTGGAAGTATGGTCATTTTGAATATATTAATCCTTCCTACTGAGGAGCAGGGGATGCCTGTCCATTTTCTGATATCATCTTCAATCTCTCTTTTCAGAGTGCCATAGTTTTCAGAGAAGAGCTCTTTGATTTCTTTTGTTAGAATGATTCCTAGGTATTTCAGTTTTTGGATGCTATTGTGAAAGGAATTATTTGTCCTATTTCTCTCTTAGTGAGTCTGTCATTCATGTAGAGGAAAGCTATTGATTTTTGTTTGTTGACCTATAACCAGCTACTTGACTGAATTTGGTTATTAAGTCTAGAAGACTTTTGGTGGAGTTCTTGGGGTCTTCTATATTGAGTATCATGTCATCTGCAAATAATGACAATTTCACTTCTTCATTACCTGTCTTTATTGCTTTTATTTCTTTCTCTTGTCTAATTGCTGTGGCTAATGTTTCCAGAAATATATTGAACAAGAGTGGTGATAGTGGACATCCTTGTCTTGTTCCTGATTTGAGTGTGAAGGATTTCAGTTTTTGACCATTTAGTATGATATTGGCTGTTGGTTTTTCATAGATGGCTTCTATCAGTTTGAGGTAGAGACCATCTATTCCAATTTTTTGTAGGGATTTTATCATAAATGCATGTTGGATTTTGTCAAATGCTTTTTCTGTGTCTATGGAAATAAGCATATGGTTTTTGTCCTTGGCTCTATTGATATAGTGTATTATATTGATTGATTTGAGTATATTGAACCATCCCTGCATGCCTGGGATGAACCCCACTTGCTCAGGGTGTATGATCTTCTTGATGATCTTCTGCATTCTGTTTGCCATTATCTTATTAAGGATTTGTGCATCTATGTTCATTAGTGAAATTGGCCTATCATTCTCCTTTTTGGTTGGTTCTTTCTCTGCTTTGGGGATCAAGGTGATGCTTGCTTCCAGGAATGAATTTGGGAGTATTGCTTCCCTTTCAAATTCATTGAAGAGTTTCAACTGTAGTGGCAGCAGTTGCTCTCTAAATGTCTTGTAAAATTCAGCAGTGAAGCCATCAGGGCCCCGGCTTTTCTTAGTTGATAAGTTTTTAATTACATTTGCAATTTCATTGGTTGATATTGGGTTGTTCAGAATTTTTAGGTCTTCTTCATTCAACTTTGATATTCATATGTATCTAGGAATCTGTCCATTTCTTCTGTGTTGTCCATCTTATTGTTGTATAGGTTCTGGAAGTAGGTATTGTTGATCCTCTGGATTTCTGCTGGGTCTGTTGTAATTTCACCCTTTTCATTCTTAATTACATGGATTTGGGCCTTTTCTTTCCTTTTTCTGATAAGATTGGGTAAGGGTTTGTTAATTTTGTTGATTCTTTCGAAGAACCAACTCTTGGCTTCATTGATTTTTTGTATCATTCACTTAGTCTCTATTGAATTGATTTCTGCTCTTATCTTTATAATTTCCTCCCCTGTATGAGCTTTGGGTTTGTCCTGCTCTTCTTTTTCTAGAAGCTTGAGGTTCAGCATCGAGTTGTTTAATTGAGCTCTTTCTGTTTTCCTAATGTGCATATTCACTGCTATAAATTTCCCTCATAATACTTTCATTGTTTCCCATATATTCTGATATGTTGTATTGTCATTGTCATTTAGTTGAAGGAACTGTCTGATTTCTTCTTTAATTTTCTCTGTGACATATTGGTTATTCACAAGTGTGTTGTTCAATTTCTGCATGTTTATGAAATTTTTCCAGTTTCTTTTGCTATGGGTCTCCAATTCCATCGCACTATGATAACATACAGGGGCTAACTTCAATTCCTTTGCACTTACTTAAACATGTTCTATGTGTGAGTATGTGGTCTTGAGATAATCTTAAAGCAGGGATGCCTGCTGACAAATATTTTTCAAATGAACTTATTAATGATACTAGTTTTAGGGTGTGGTTGTGCTATTATTCTTTATGAATTGTCTTGCATATGCACATGCAAATATTATTTGTGACTGAAATAAAAGTGTTATTCTTTGAGAAGAATATATTGTTTAAAATTCCAAATAAAGCTCCGGGTGTGGTGGTGCACGCCTGCAGCCTGTAATCCCAGCACTAGAGAGGCAGAGGCAGGAGGATTGCTGTGAGTTCGAGGCCAGCCTGGGCTACATAGTGAGTTCAGGGCCAGCCTGAACTGCAAAGCGAGACCCTGTCTTAAACAAAAAAAATCCAAATTAATATTTTCAGAATTCTTTTCTATCTTAAAAAAAAACAGTTTCAACTATTGAAAATATTGATATATTGCTAATTTCCAAAATTTGAATCCAAAGATGGAATTGTCACTCTCCAGTTTTCTTGGTCCTCACAAAAATAATAAATGAAGAGCAAATGGAGAAAAGTCACCTGCTTTGCTTGAAAATGGATATTCTGGGTTATTATATAACCCTCAACTCTTCCCTTCTCCACTATCACGTCTTTGGGTTAGACTCCCATGTTTTTGACTACCAGGAAAGAAAATTCTTCCCTCTTGGTAATGAGTACACTCTGTAGCTCTATCCTTAGGCAAATTTTGAGAAAACAGCACCAGCCAGGCAACACTTGGTGTCATGTGGTAGGCTGTGGGTCAGTGGGCATTGCTCATCATGTTTTGCTTTTCCATTCCTGGAAAAAAAATACCTGACGTACATAACTTAAAAGATAAAAGGTACAGCTTGCCGCATGGTTTCAGAGGTTTAATTGCATGGTCACCTGGTTCCAAGAGAAACATCATGGCAGAAATGGATGGCAAAGGAAGTCTGCCAACCTCATGAGAGCCAGGAAGCACAGAGCAGGGAAAGAGCCCAGGAAAGAGGAAGGTGCTGGGGACAAAATCCACACTTCAGAGCCACACTATCAGTGACTTACTTCCTCTAACTAGATCCCCCTTCTTAATAGTCCTTTCAGGTATGAACTCATACCCACTGATGAACAGAGCATCCACACAGGTTAATCACCTTCCTGAAGTCCCATATCTTAATACAAGCATTTTGAGAGACATTTTTGATCCAAACAGTCATGCTTACTGGTCAGAAAGCACTGGTCTCTGCTAACTCTGATAGGAGCTCAAAAGCTAAGATCACCCGGTGGGAAGCTCTAATTGCCCATGCTCCAAGAAGTAAGGGAAAAATGTCTTGAAGGACATCTATATCTCACATACAGTCCACTAATTTGGGAGATCTGGGCTAAAGTAAATAAGAAATGGAATAAAATAAATGAAAAGTATTTCAGGAGAATTGAAACACCACAGAGTGACCGAAACTTCAAATCATGAATCTAATTTGAAGATTTCCCTAAGACTTATTAAAATAAATCAGCAGTTGTTTGCAGAGAGCTTGACAGTTTCCTGAGCATATTTAATCTCATTTGATACTGAAAACAATCCCCAATAATTAGGAAGAAAGGTAGTGTAAGCATTTCTCAATAGTGGAAATGAGACACTAGAGATGAAGAAATTAAATGACTTGCCAGTACATTTGAAAAAAAAGGCTTGTAGGTAGCAGGTACTTTTCTAGAATCCTGTTAATCATAGTTATTCAAAATAGCTAGGGGAAATGCTGCCACAAGCTATATCTGCACTTAATTTCACATTCTTAAAAATTGAGTTATGTAGCATTCAAACTGTGGAAACTACATTTAATTGTTCTTTCTCACTCTTCCCTCAAATCCTTTACAAATTTCAACTGATTCATTATTGCTGTCTGATGAGAAAGGACAAGAAGCTTTGAATTCCTCCAGGTACATTTTTCAGGTATGCATGCACAAAGTGGCAAGGAAATGCTCGTTTCTCACGTCACTTTAGATGTGGCATGAGGGACCATACAAGGACTGTCAGAATTTACTCTGGATGCTGAAAAGCCTGCCAGCCAGCTTCCTGCTATTCTTAAAGCAATGAGCCTTTCCAAAGCTTATGTGGAGTCTCGCCAGACTTCTAGGATTCAAAACGGCTTGATGATTATTCTCTTCTGTCACTTCATTCAAAACTTTGTACTAGCCCTTCCAGGTGTAAATTTAAGGCTATTAAAGGACTTTAACTATAGTTTGAAAAAAATTAACTTCAGCCACACATTAACACTCTCTTCCTCAATTGTTATTGCTAGGGCAATTTTTTTCCAGTAAACTTATTAAGGCTATTCAACTATATCTATTGGAATAATATCTTTACCATATATCTGTGAAACAATTTTTCTCTGCTGGTATTGTGGATCTTACAGCTATATTAAGTGTAAATATATTAGGATATATTCATATAGGAGCTTAGTTGAAATTGGAAAGAGTTGTTGATTTAAACTATAGCAGAGATGCTTCAGAAATCTCTTTTGATCATGTTCAAAACCATTTATAAATTATATCCAGTTCAGATTAATATCCTAGATCTCATGTTTTGTAGGCTATGTGGCTGGTGGTTTGGCAGCATTTTGGGGAGACTACTAATGGTGATATACCAAAGAATTTTTAAAGTGTCAGTCAGTATCTAATTAACCCAGCAATCTCTCAACCTCCCTTGAAATCAAAATGGGTAGGCATACCATCTACATCTTCCCTTTCATTTTCATTTATCTTTTCCTTAGGCAAACATCAATGATTTTGTCAAATTGTTTCTCTTCTAGAGTGCCATAAAAGTTTGTTTCAATTTAACTTTTAATATCATGGTTAAAAAATAAGTATTTGGGGTTGGAGAGAAATGAAGCCAATGAGTTACTTTGGCAAAACAGGTGGGTTGCAGATTCTAATGAAATATGCAATGAAAAGATTTTTTCAATCAGTTACTTAATTTGCTTTCTTGAGCAAAAAAAAAAAAAAAAAAAGGTGGGGGGAGAGACTTGGGAAACCATGTTTTCTAAAGTTCCCATGTATTCGGGACAAATAAACCAAATCTGATAATCACTGTAATTGTGTAGTGTGTTCCATGTCATTTGTCTTTGGGCATGTCATTTAAACAGAAGATGAGAAAAGGCATGATTTGATAATACTTTCCTCAACTCAAGTAATTTGTCATTTAAAAAAATAGCCTCATATAGCCCAATGTAATTACTGAAATGTGGCTGGGATTTAGTAGGATTAAAGGCACCTCTGATTGGATAATAATGAGAATAAATATACTACCAAAACTAATTATTGAGGAAAATCAGTGGTAATATGGGTGAGGCTGTGGAAAATACCTAAGCCTCACTCTCAATTCGGAAACAACTGAGTTAATCAATTATGACCACTAATTTAAATTCTACCCTGCCCCACAAAACTTATAATGTGTTTTTATACAGGAATATAAATACTTACATAAGAAAGTTAAGTCAGATGTTTCTTAAACTCTATATGGGGGAATTATTGATTCTAGTCACACAAATCCATTTGCCCTTTCAAAATATGGCACATTTTCAAGTAACCAATTGTCTCCCTCACCAATAAGATTACTAACTTAACAGAATACTGTTCTAATCCAATTCCACTTTTCTTCCCAACTTTAAGAGAGAAGTTATTTTTTATAAGGCAGTTTGCCCTTGAAGTTAACAAAAATGGATTTTTCAATCATTTTCTTGAATTCCTAATTTATATAACTTGTAATTTTAAAACCATTCTACTTTTTAAACATGTATTTCAGTTAGTTTAGATTTGCAAAATGTTTATGTTAAGTATATAAAGCAATGTCTTTTATATTACAAAAACCATATAATTACATTTTTTCAGACATGAAAAATGAATTAGTGCTGCATTATAAGTGGTAACCAATTTTCTTGATTGTTCTAATTTCACTGAATAGCTACAGTAAGCTTCCTTGGCACAACTTAGAATAGCTCATTTGGCTCTGAATGCAAAAACTTTGGTTAGTATGAAGAAACCAATATTGTACTAACAAAACAAAGTCCAGTTTTTAGGATCCTAAGGACAAATACTCTACTAGTATGCCGGATGTTCCAGTAAGATAATAAGTATGGCTCAAAGTTGTTAATGACAGGAAAAGTGTTTTTCTAAATAAGAAATGATTTACTTTATTAAAGGGAGACCAAGTTCCTCAGGGCTAAAAGTAACTAAACACATCACAAGACTCTCAAATTTTTAATGGGAAATTAGAAATAGAAATGAATAGAAATATAATATCTTATCACCAAAAAGTGATCATGCTAATCTGTATTTTGTTCTCTTGGGCCATCTCTGAAGTCTGGGAACTCTATTTAAAAATTACACAGACAAACTGGAGAGGACAAACAAGAAAAGCGACAAGGAAGTTGAAGAAACAGAGTCTGACAAACTAATTGGAAGAACTGAAAATTACACTGAAAACATTTGTGATGACCAAATTAGTTTTCAAACATTTGAAGTATCAATTGTGAAAAAACAGATCAGTGATCTCATACAAGAGGATGAGTCTCAGAAAATTGTATAAAGAATATTCTAGAAATTAGTTAGACCTATGTTTCAAATGAAAAGGTCCTTTCTACAGCTAGCAAGCTCCCCGTGTGTGAAAGGGACTAAGCCATTTGAGATCAGATAGTTGTTTGTAGAAGACATTATTCGGATATTGACTTCAACTAGATGAACTTAAATGTCCCTCCTTACACTGAAGTTCTCTATGTAAAACTTTTTATAAATATGTCTTACCATCTGGAATGGCTGCCACCCTCATGTTTAATTGGTACAGCCAATCAAAATCTGAGGTCTCTTTTCAGATGGAAATGTTTTTATTTAATTGAATTTCTTATTTTAACAGAACAGATTCTTGTAGTCCTCGTGATTGCAATGAACCTTCTGTGATATTTCTCCTGGTAAAAGAGCTAAGTAATTTCAAAATGCTGTATCTTATTATCAAACTAATCATCTACTGTAAGAAATATATAGTTAAGTTTGTTGTCACCAGTGTTTACCAAAAGCCAAGTGTCAGTAATGCAGATATAGGAGCTTTGAATTACAAAACATGTCATCAGTGCAAAGGTTTTTATTTTAAAGAAAAAATATGTTTGAATAGGAGACAAGGATATGCTTCATAGGAAGCTAGGGGAGATATTTAAAATAGATATGAGAGATGGCAATTATTGGAATTGGCAAAGAAAGAGAAAACATAGGTTAAATATTGAGAACAGGTGGAAGAGATGGAAATGGGGAAGAATAAGGCTTATAATAAATTGTGACTTTAATAACTAATTCTGGAGATATTACTGGAGGATCTAGGATGTAACTTTGTGATGGTTAGACATTTTGTGCTTAACTCCGAGGTAGCAAGGGATGATTAAAGATTTTGAATAGGTGAGCCACAGAATTAAAATTAAGAAGGTTAATCTTAGGAATTATGTAGCAGGGATGAGAAAGGTGGAAAACCTGTCTTCAGTATAACCAGTTATGAGGTTATTAAATAATCCAATGTTAGCTGAAAAAGAAGAATGTAATCTTTGTTCCCAAGTCATGTTTGGAAATCCTCAAATGGTTTTGGT